>NC_142338.1:49955000-50187500 GCF_054954075.1 Amborella trichopoda | reverse complement strand
TTCCATGCAAAAACACTTAAGGGTTATTCCTTATTAATATTGGAAAATTTTTGTATAGGATGTCAACCTTATGCTCATAAAGTAAGGTGCACCACAAAAATCTTCTAGAAGAGAGTGTTTTGATGATGGAAAACCCTCCAATTGGATCATCTCAACCTCGAGATCTGTGAATGCGAAGAAAAAGGGAACTTCAATTACTAAAAATAATTCATATTGTAACAAATCATTTGGACTGTGTATATTTAAGATTTTCAAGTATTTATCGATCTGCTCCATCTTTACCATTTTTGGTATTTTAAATCTCATAATTATAAATAACGATAGATTTTCAAGCCATCATAAGGTGGACACCGGAACTACATCTCTAAGCAAAATTAAGAGGTGCGCCCTACTTCTACAATATATGGAGGGACCTTATACAAACCTCACCCATGAATATCTGATGGTCTTAAGGAAATTTTTACAACTATTCTACATGGCAACATTTAAAGCTAATCAATCATGATACTTTGATTAAGATAGAATGTTCATTATAAGACGTTATCTTCATTCGGCCCTTTAGAAAAAAACAGTTGAAATCTTTTTGAACTGTGAGCCTTTCCCTTCCAAGATTCTTTCTTTGTCTGCTTGGGTGTCTAAAGATATTTCTTCCTACCATTCATATTCCATTTATTCCTCCATCTGGATTCTGAAATATATCTCATGTTATAAAGATTTGCAGTTTGCTTGTTGTGGTGTGTGGTGATGATTGACCATTCAGTGGGCTTAGAAGCAAGCTACTTGTGGTAGCAGCTTCTGACAACTCGCTTCTACATCTGGCCTGCTGTCCATATGCTTGAAAGCTGTAATGCTTTCTGTTGCCTATCTCATCTGGGCGGGAGAGCATTTGCTTTTTCGGCCGTCTTCTGCTCAATGCCGCTGGTGGAACTGGATATCATTCTAACAGTGATGGGTTTGGACAAAACCAAAAGGAAGCTAGGTGCCATGGTTCAATGGGTGAGGGTGCTAGGTTACCTGGTTTTCAAATTGGATATTGGATTCTTTTCCCTCCTGCTGCAACTTTTGCCCTTATCTTTACTTCTGTTTCTCAGTCTGAACTTCAACTGGTCTCTCTTTGTTCTCGTATGTTGAAAAATTATGCCACTACACAATCCACTACCTTCCTTCTTGATCATTACTTTGCATGAAATTCTCGCTGTTCATGACTTATCAATCGGCACCCTGGAATGGAGATGGTACACAAGATCCACTTAGAGCGTAAAGAGAGAGAAAGCTCAGTAACATATGAACATTGGGCTTACCATGTGGGCATGCCACCCCCTTGGTCTCTAGGTACGACATGGTATTCCTAGGGCAAGTGTGAGAGAGAGAGACATGGTATTCCTAGGGCAAGTGTGTGTGTGTGTGTGAGAGAGAGAGAGAGAGAGAGAGAGAGAGAGAGAGAGAGAGAGAGAGATCTTGCTCTGATGTGTCGCATTAAGTTTAGCCATCTTATTGAGATTCAATTTGGACCCTCAACCTCCAGTTATTTGTGAGGGGAAGAGAGGGTTTCAATCTCAGCCTTCATTCCTTAGATAGGCCATCATAATGAAGTGACGATTCTAGAACCATTTTGCCTTAGTTTCTTTGACCCATTCTTTTTTAATTAAGGAATTTTTAGTGACATATTTTTTCCTAATAATCCAAGTTATGGAACCACTTCCTAAATTTCTCTCACTCTTCCTTTCTTCTTCTGCAATATCTCCCATCAGAATATTACTTAATATTCATTAAATCTTCTTGAAGACTTGGAGGAGAGGAAAGAGAAAGCGCCTAGAATGGGTGGGACATGTGGAGCATGGAAAGGCATTGTGAGCCCCACTCCCCACACCATGTGGGTTCCCACGTGTGGGCCCATGGCTATTGGGCCCCATGTACTTTTAACACTCCTATAAAATTTTAAAAAGGCATATTAGTATTTTTAAAATATATCTATAATTTTAAAAGATGAAAATCCCATTTGGTTTGTACATTATTCTATTTTGTGAAAATAAAATATATAGAGAATTTTAGAAATTCATTTTAATGATCTATAAATCTTATAAACTATAATTAAACATAATTAAAAGAGAATCGGATCCATTCGGTATTAGGAATATGCGAATTACTAAGGCACTTCACCTATGTTAGTGCCATGGATCATAATCATCTTCTCAAACTAACCCAACGGAACCCATGACCTACAACCTATAGCCTATCGCAGGGGCTTATATTTGGTCCATCAAATTTGGCAATAACTGAAGGGAACTCAAGTCTAATGTGTGTATTTCATGTTTCCCCTAAGGACTAGTCATGTTCTGCATGGAGATGTGCGCACAATCGTAATGGTGCATGGGTCCTCTTGTTAGCACATGTATACGTTACACCCCAACAGGTCACTTCCTAAAACATGGCCATCATATGTACATGATTTGCGATAGTACTGTTTCGGATTTTTGTCCTTGTGCTCATGGGCCCACCAACCGCCCAAGGGAGACCCATCGGTCCCCGGAACTTATTATCCTAGGCACTCTTTGACATCAACAAGGGCTAATGCTACATGCCCTCTATGGATGTGCCTCATGCCTAGGGCTACAGGGATTTATACTCTTCTCCCGAGCCTAGACCACGAAAATCCTAGGTGAGTCATGGGCACTACAAAGCATACCTCTCTAATCCCCATGAACCACACTCGAACTAGAGTAAAAATTCCACTATAATCATATGTTTTACATGCTCTCCCGGCCTTTAAAGGCCATAAAACCCCAACAACTGGAACTCTAGATAAATAAAAGAGCAACTCTATGAATTTAGTGATGAAAATATAGTGAAATGTGGTGAAAAGCTAAAAGGAAGCCTCATAAATATTTAGAATAAAGGAGATTGATCTGATGTGTAAGAAAGCTATATGGTCATTAAGTTGCATTGGTGCCAATATATAAATAAATAGATATGAAACGAAGGTATTGAATATATATTGCCATTGTTCCATGAAAACTAGTTAAGGATCAGGGTCATTTAGATGAAGCATTGTGATCTTGCTTCTTGCATTTAATTATTGTTTTGAATGGCCATTGTATCATAAGGCTTTGACCTATTGACTGTCCTGTGTGAAATTGTTATGCCTCTGCTATATGCTTTTGAGTTTCCTGAGTCTCCGTCTGATATGGATGGGTATTAGGAGTCAATGGAATGCATTTCTTATGATTTGAGGAAAATAAATGGAATAAAAGAGCTCTGTTGTTAACATCTCAGGTATGGGGTGACTCTGGTTGTAGGGCATATTCAGAATCTGTTCTGGAGTCCTTTGAAAGTTACAATGCTTACATAACTTGCATCACCTGGTGGCATTTGACTTTTGATGAACATTTATATTTTGCATGAACTGCATTTGGCTTGCATCATTTGGAGTTTAATTTTCAGAGATGAGCGTTAGATGCCAATGATGCTAAAAGGTCCGAAGGCTCAAGTACATTATTGCATTTGAAGAATGTTGAAGACTCAAAAATCTAAACACTGTTAACCATCTTGTAGTCTTAGTGCACTGTATTCCTTCTCCTGCAATTATGTTGTATAACAAGTAAAACTAGCAGTGATTAGTGTCTTGCCTATCTAAATCTAAATAGGTGTTTAAGGGTCTTACATTAACGTCTCTGTCACAGTTAGATAAGAAGGGCATAATTGTTTTTCTCCATTGTCGGTGGTGTTTTCTCTATCTATTTTCTTTCATGAAGTGCATGTTGGCTTCATGATGGTGATATTGTGCTTTACTTCTGTTGGTTTAACCTTGTTCAGCTCTGTAACATGGTATTTAAGTTTCAACTAGTGGACATGGTTTTTATAAGAATCTTTGGCTAGTGAAGTTGGTAATATACAAGAAAGAAGCATTTCTGTGATTACTAAATCTCAGGTGGGCCTATAAATAGAAATGCTTAAGAAATTATTGTAGCTTTTATCAAGATCTGTTAATGATGAAACATGAATACTCATGATTTTGTACCATTGAAAACATTCTGAGGATATTCAACTGTGTTTTTCCAAATATAACATGAATGCAAGAATTGGAAAAATGTACAAAGGATAGAAATGGTCCTAAGACTGAAATGCACTACCCAAAATGTACAAAGGATAGAAATGGTCCTAAGACTGAAATGCACTATCCAAAAGTACACACCCAATCTAGTGGAGTGAACTAAGCATCCTCTACAAGTAATGACGCCTTGCCCATCCCACTACTAGCCAAAGCATCTTATTCCTCAGCCCCCAAAGGACATACTAAAGAGATACATCTCTCTCTCTTTCTCTCGCTTTCTCCCCCCCCCTCTCTCTTTCTCTCTCTCTCCCCCTCCCTCCCTTATTTTTTTCTTGAGTAGTGCTAGAAGATTCATTTTTGGCCACACATATATGAAAACTTCTTCAAACACATCCACCAAGCACCAGGGTGAGATGGGACAATTAAAAGGTACTTTTGAGGAGGTGCCCCCTTAGTGTGTGATTTCTATCTGGAGTAATAATGGCTTTAGTGCTTGTGGGATTATGGAGCATTCCCACACAAGAAATGCCGATTATTTAAGATATTATCAGCTGGGTGTTTGCAAATTTTTCGTGGTTGGCATGTATGCAGGGACTTTTTTTTTTTATATATATAAAATGTGGGAATCGAGTTTGTTAATTTCAGGCAGATTACATCATTTAAATCCTGCCCAAATCTTTTTGTTGACCTTCAGTAGGTTTTTATAAATATTCTAATTATTGTTCTATGAGGTATCTTTGGAGCTATCATTGAAATTGCCTATTCATTTGCTAATTGCATATGTTGGTTCAGGACTCAAAGGGGATTACTTTTCAGAAACAAGTACGGGTGCTATGAAATTCTTTAGCCAGTTCTGCAACTCCTCCTCTGTGCAGTATGTATTTCTTACCCTGTCATTTATCATATTTTTTTTTGATGGGTGAGTGCTTGATAGTTGAGAAGTGTTTATTTTGGGGCTCTTTTGCTGCATATATTATGCTATGACTTCAGCTTTGTTTTTTGTTATTGAATCAGGGCCTCGCGTCCCTGACTTAAATTCTCTTTGTTGTATTTTGCAGCTTGTTTCTTGGTTTTGAACCTATGTTCTTATGCCTTAGTCTTGAATTTATGGATGTGGCGACATTCATTTGCTTTTGCCCATTGGTTTAGAGACAATTTTCCTTGCTCTCATACTATGATGGCCATTCATGCTTTTATGCTATAAAACGTATTTATTTATCTATTCTAAACAATTTCTATATTAAGATCCTGCTGCATACTTCAACAACTTGATCTATCGTCATTTCTATGGGGTGTAAATTGGTGGTTAATTATCATATTATTTGTAGGTATTTTTCAATTTTATTATCTATTGCCTTTTGATAGCTGCATAATTTTTAAGGATCAGTTCATTAGCTTGGTGAATTGCAATATTCACTGTTAAGAAGTCTTTATAAGAAATATCGCATTTTTTAAAGTTTTTTTTTTGGCCATAGGGGGAGGGGTTGGTTGTGGAGATTATTTTTTGGGGATTATCTGAATTTTGATACATCCTCAAATAGTTGGGATAAAGCTCGGATGATGATGATGATCTAAATCTTGATACATGGCAAGGGGAAGGCCCAAAAGGGCATGGATGGAAATAGTGAGTAGAGTTACGGTGACTTATGGTCTGACTGAGGTATGTCCCTTGATAGAGCAGAATGGCGGAATGTGATTCATGCATAAGGCTCGGATGATGATGATTTGAATCTTGATACATGTACAAAATATCCAAATCTAGTGTAAAACCTATTTTTCGACTTTATGTGGAATGATTTTTTATGAGATTGACTTCCCTTCCAACCACGCTTCCATTACACTGCTGCCACTATCTCCACCATATGTCGCTTTAAAAGGTGCTTCTGTGTGCGTGTTGATTGTCTCAATAGCCCGGATAAAGATCAGTAACAAGAAGCACATAATTAGAACTACAATCTTTTTATTGCTTATAATAAAGCAAATACAAGGTGGGGATGTTTGCTTCTCGATCCGGTATAGCTGACCCTCTTAGACCTCCAATTTATAGAATCAAGGGATGCCCCTTCTTCGCTTCCCAGAGCAATTAGAATATACTCAAGACCTGCCTGGCCCTCACCCACTCTGAGGCTAGGGGCCAAAAGTGAAAGTTCTAAAGTTTGGGGTGTTTGGAGGTTTCAGGTTCTTTTGAGAATTGGGCTTTTTTGGATTTAGGGTTCCTAAGGGTTAGCCTTAGGAGTGAGAATTTCTCGGGAGTTTTAGATTCTTTTGGGAAGTATGGGAAAGGCTTCGAGGTAATTTGGGGAGTTGGGTATATTTTCTCGCTCTCTAAGGTTGGCTCTTAATCTCAATTGTCCGCTTGTTGAAAATGAGGCTTAATTGGGTTTATATAGTGGTGGAAAAATATGGGTGTTTAATTAATAATTTGATGGGTGGAAAAATAAAAGTGGAGTTAAACATGGGTGGATTATCAAAATCAATTTGCGCTACCTCTTAAATGACCAAAAAGGACAACCAAACTTTGGGTTTTTCGATGATTTGCTCTTGGGGAGGCTTCCTTCTTCATCCAACACTAAAACCCATCAAATTGAATCATTTTTTCTACCATTTTGGCCGAAATTTCTTATGTGAAATTGCTGAGAATCTTGCCATGATCATTTTGCTACATATTTGAGCAAAAAAGGTGTTAAATTTGGCGAGTTGCCCCATTGTAATCTTGACTTTCCATTTTTGGGTAGATTTTTCCATGCTTCTTCCATGGCTCTTCAATGCACCCCTTATTTGATTTCTATTTGACGATCAAGCACCAAATTCCTGTGAAGGGTCTTGAGTTCATCGTTTCGCGTGATTTTTGGCGCAAGCGATCATCATTTGGCTAAGCTGTTGCCGCTTTATTTCCTTTAATTTTTTGGAAACTATAATGTCAAAAGCTTCAAGCAACTTCTCTCTACAATTTCTTCCTCAATTTGATTTTTATCTTCAGGTTTCTGTACGTTGATGAGTGGCGTTGAGTTAGGAATCTCCCTATCAGATTTCGGTTCAAAATACCACTCGGATCATGAGATATTGATCCGGGAATTATTGTAAGTCATAGGGGCTGGAATTTTTTAATGGCTTCAATCCCACTTCTTTTTCCCTCGAATTAGCCATGATTCAACCAAAGAACCCCTTGATATGTATACCTTTTGAAAGCTCATGTATCAAGGAACAACATACTGAAATTTTAGCCCATTTGGCTATTGCATTTGAGAGATGTTGCTTCATGAGCTTGCCCCAAGATTTTCATGGCTGCTACAACTCCTGTAGCTTGCTGGACCATATGGTTTACTTGCTTTTTAGATAGAGATTGATGGTCCATTTGTCATCCACCAAGAGATCCTTGGGACAGGTACTTCTGGACACCAGATTGGGCTAAATTTTGGAGGATGTAGTTTTCTTATTTGCATTATCCTTCCATAAAATCTAGCCAGCTGCTGATTTCTCAAGGCTGCTTTGTAAAAGTAATCCAAATAGTGTGTGCCCTCACCGAGTTTTACACAGCTGTGGACCATATCTCATTCATTTAACCTCAGATCGAGCTTAAATTTGGAACTTAGCCCTTTCATAACATATGCTTCCTTCCATAAGAATTGCAGAACATTTGGATTGGTGGGCCCCTTTGTAAAATGAGTTGGTCTCCCCTGAAATTTTAAACTTGTCAAATCCATATCTTGGCGACCCAGAATTGGATTGGCTTCAAATTTCAGATTTGAGCTTTTCACCATGGTTCCTTCCTTCTATAAAAATATTGGACCATTTTCACGCAACTTCCATAGGATTGCTTTGTAACTTCAAGGCCATTTAATGACATGACATCTGGGTTATTGACTTGCCTGATCCATATTTTTAACATTTGGGGTCGGTTTGTGCTGAAATTTGGGGGATGACCTTATGTCATGTTGGTTTAAAATTCGGGATACTGGAATGTGGTTTTCAGTAGATTTGGTCGAAGTTTGACTATATTCTGAGCCATTTGATCATCAATCTAATGGTGCATTAAGTCTCGTGCTCCTCATTTTTGGCAGGGAGGCTTCTCTCATCATTATGAGGGGGGATTCCAATGTTGAAGTCTTTCTAGGACTGCTTTTATTGATGTCAATACTCTTTCCTACCGGTGGCCTTTTGTTTGGTACTATTTCCTGAGAAGTTTTCCTTAGTAATTTTATTGAGTTAAAATGCTCCCAAACACACCGTACTGCTGTTGCTGGTTCCTCTTCAACCCACACCACTGCCTTTGCCACTACCGCGCTTATGTCACTACCATGACTATCACCACTACTACCACACAGCTGTCACTATCATAACGCCATGCCATTATTTCTCGGGCTGGCTTATGGGCATGTTTATTTAAGACATTCTGGCTTTGTTTTCATTTTTGAATATTTGTTGGTCTGCGGGATCTCTCTCCCCCCCTCTTGTACTCTCTTTCTCACGAGTGAGAAAGTGTGAAGCAACCAAAGAGTTGCCTGCCGTATATGAAAAACGAGTTTGTCATTGCTTTATGAATTTAGATTGGATTTTTATATGACCGTGCGCCCAATCACGATGCATAAAGTGCTATATGGAGGCTTAGTGAGAGTTGTTCATGCGGTCCATTTCTTCTAGATATATTTTAATATATGGCATATGACATGCATCCATTGATTGGGAATTTCTCCTAATAATATTCTCATCATAATGACGCTTGTAAAGGAGGTCGTGGATGTGAAGATTAAGGGATAGGGTGCACTGTTCTTATTGTGAGATTCAAATAAAGTTTGAAGACTTAAACGTCACATGACAGAAAAGTGTGCTGGTGTTATGGGATTGCTCTTTAGGAGGCACAAGCATCAAAATCGTGTTTGCTTCCTTATGGTGTCAATGCCATTAAGCATTGTTTTATTTTCCAATTACTATGGCACTTTCAACTGATGATTATTCTCTTAGTTGTTTCTTATCCAGTATTACTATTAATTTTGAGGGTCCCTGAATGTTGTTATTATCATGTTTCATGTTCTTGTCACTGAATCAAGCACTTAGTTTAGTTGTTAGGACCGTACATGGTTTTCTTTGTCAGTCAATGTTTTCTCTCCATGTTGAAATTGGAATTATTTTGATGCCTCTTCCTTGTGGTTGCAGAGAACGTATATCACTTGTGCGCACTTTATCATCTGTTACAAAACGTGCATCTTTTGGGCGAGCTGGATTTATGACTCTTGCAGCTTGCATTTCTTCAATTGCTTGTACGGCATATCAGCATCATGAAGGTGTTTCACAAAGCTATCTGTGGAGTTGCTCTGTAGATCCTGATCAAGCCAATAGCATTCCGCAAAGTAGTGCAGGCTTGTTGGAGAATATGCAGTTTTTTCTCGAGCAATCGAAACAACACTTCAATCAAAATTATCGGCGTCAAGGTCCCTTAAATCGTCTCAACTCAATTAATGCTTATTTGGAGCCAGCGAACTTTTTGATTTCTTTTTTAATTTAAATGAAATATTAATGTTGTTCTTGTTGTGGATTTGCAGTATTTGATTACATTTTGGCGGCAGTTTCTACTTTAGTGTCTGTTCATGATGTTCCACTCGACACGCTTCTGCATTTCATTTCAGTCTTTCCACGCGCGTTTACTGATGCTGGTTGTAATGTGCCTGATATGCTCTTTACCTTATCGTTTTTCCATTTTGACTCTCTTCTAAGCCAAGCATTCTAATGACATTTCCTGGTGCTTTCATATCTGTCATATGCGTGTCATCCACTTTTCAGCCTTTTCTTTAGTTTAACTGATCTCTATTTCATATGTTGAGTTTTTTTTTTTTTCTGATGAAGTTCGTATGTTGGTTGTTCTATGTTCTTCCCGAAAATAGATATTGTGATATGGCTAACCTCAGATGAAGCCTATGAAACCCTGTGCTAGTTTTAGATGTGGAAGTTCAAAATTTGACCTTATAGTATGTTTGAATTGATTTTCAGTAATCATGTTCTACTATGACTTACATAATACATGTTACTGTATTAAAGTTTGTTTTATGCGAATGCTTGTTTCATGAACTGTGAAATTGAGAATGTCTACGGATGCCATTCTACGGATACCATTATTTTCTTAAAAAATTTAGAGGCAATAAACATGTACTCTTCTCCCTTTTAGTCGAACCATAAAATTTATGAGGCAGCAATGTCAAAAGCAGGTGAAAGACACTGAGGATCTCAAATGTGTAATTTGAAAAATGAAAAATATATGGCTGAGTTGTGAATTAATGTTAAGAAATATATTGGATCAAAATTTAGACATGATTGTTGGACCCGGGCAACAGCTCGAATCAAGTGCCAGTTACCCATTACCATGACTAAGAATGAGAAGACTGCTTCTTTTACGGTAAGCATTACATAGAACTCTTGTGTGTGGAGGACTTCTGATGCTTCTTTGTCATATCAGAATTTACATGAAGAGAACAAGAAAAGTATACATCTAGTTGATAGTTTTAAAAAAAGGACATAAATATCTTGTTGCACAAAGTGCAGAACAAACAAAAACATATACTACAAGGAAAGAGAGGGAGTATGTGCGGAAGGTGTTGCCCTGAAGTTAGGACGTTGGATACCAAGGGCCTCTGTTTGGTTTATCTGTAATCCAGCAGTCTAGTTTGTGAAAGGTAGTGCCTCTTGTTTCATCAACTTACATTGTTTGTGGAAGGTGCCAAATAACTAGCATCAAAAAAATTTAATGGAAGAGTCTGTGGACCTTGTGTTCTTTCTTTCACAATATTCTACAGAAAACACTCTTCATTAGTGAGTCACCAATGTAATATTGGTGTATATACTTTCCAGATGTGATAAGCACCATGGAAAATTGGGAAGGATGCTCATTGGGTTGGGGGTTTATTAAAACTTCATTTTGATAGAAGTTCTTGTCTGAATCTTTAATAATCTGGGTTAGATATTTACTGTAGATGATCTTGGCAAGATCGTCGTGACTTGTAAGGCGCTTGTGGGCATCTGTTTGTCTACACTCTAAAAGAGGCAGAAGCATAACTTTCTTGACAGGTTTGGACTTGGAGATCTTCTAGTCCTTGGTGGGCCTTTTCCAGCATCACTACATTGGCCAGCATAGAGCCAAATAGTTCATTGAGATTAGCTAACCTTTGGTTATGTAGAATTCCATACTATAAATTCAAAATTTTTCTTTCTTTCTTTTATTTATTACCGGAAATTCTACTTACAATTGCCACAAATACAATAAAACCTATTACAATCTAGGGTCTTTAAAATCTTACTATCAAGCAAAACTTTATTGAAACTGAATTACAAACTAACAACTTTAGGAAGCAAAAACCAATACAAGAACATCAGAAAATAAAATTAAATAACTAAGGGACGATTTACTGACTTTTCCCTGGGGTTACCCACTTTGGGATTAGCACACCCCACACCCCACACCCGATCACCTGATTGATGGTGCACTCTAAACTCCGGATCCTACTGAATCATCAACCTAAATATGAGAAGCACCTCTGGGACACTCTTTTCTGAAACTTATGGGGCTGAGAGCTAGGGCACAATTAGGGTTTCACGAAGAACCCCTTTTTAACTTTTGGACATGTCAAGATGCACCTCCCTTAAATAACTAAAGCAAGGGTGGGCTAGGCTTCCCCTTCCCTTGTCTCTCCTTTGAGTGGGGCGTGCTACCCCAACACTTATGAGGGGTGGCATGCCACTTAGGAAGAGAGAGAGGAGCTAAGAGAGAGAGAGAGAGAGAGAGAGAGAGAGAGAGAGAGAGCGAGAGCGAGAGAGAGAGAGAGAGAGAGAGAGAGAGAGAGAGGGAAATGAGAGAGACCTGATAACTAGAATGAGAGAGAGACCCCCTCCTTTTGTAGGCCGCTAGGCCCTAGGGAGTCTTAGTCCAAATAGAATTGAACATGATCTAGACAATATTCAGATAATTTGTGAGGTGCAAGAGAGAATTAATCCGAGCCATTCATCTCCAAGATCAACCATCGCGATCTAGAGTGAATATTTTGGAACAGCTTGAGATTTGATCTATATCAATTTCTAAATAATTTATATCTTATCTTCTAGAACATTCTAGAATAATCCATAATTTTCTAGGTTTTCTATTCTCTCACATAGGGATCATTTGGAAATAAAATAGTGACCAAAATCTAGATCTCCTTAAATCCCTCAATAAAATTTTTATAAGATATTTTCAACAAAAATATTTAATCTCTAAAATTCACCCTTGGGAGTCCCATTAAATTGGGAAACCTTTGGGTGTCAAACTTAGTGGGGCGTGTGGCCCATGTGGGCCTCACGTCGTGGACCTTGTGGGCTCGTAGGATCCCCACATGGGTCCTACGCATCTAAAAAGAAAAAAACCCTGAAATTTCAGAAATAACCCTGTTATGAAAATACTACAGACAAACCCTTAGGGTTTTTTTACTCATTTGAAATCAAATTTAAAATTCTACAAATATCCAAAAATCTCAAAAACACATTTTTAGTTGAAATCAATATTTCTTAAGTCGTTAAAAGATTTAAAACATTCAGATATACTTAATAGAAGTAAATTGGTGCCTAATATGTCAAAAAACAAGTGAATGCTAGGGCACTCCACCCATGCTAGGGTCTATGATCCTCTACTGTCTTCTTAAACCAACCCAACAAGATCCATGACCTTTAGTCAAGTGTAAGGGCTTATGATTGAGTTGTCAAAGCTGACCAATAAACAGTGGAACCATAGTCCTAGTATGTGGATTACAGGTTTCCCACTTAGGAGCAATTCAAAATGCACATATCACTATAGTGCAAGGGTTTTCTCTACGCACATATACATCTCTTTGCATAGGGTTATTTCCAAGAAATGCGGTTGTCATATATACATGTCGTGCGAAAGTTTTGTTATGGATTTGTCCCGCGCTCTCATTGCCCCCTTCCTTCGCGTACAGAAGACCACATAACTCTCCTCGCCTACAAGTAACATCTCTAAGCATCACCTCGACCTCAACAAGGGATGACCTAATAAACCCTCAATGGTAGTGCCTATGCCCCGTGAAAGGGTTTTGAACACGACTTGGGCCATAAACTGCCCAACCCTAGGTCAAGTCAAACACATACGCTCCCACTAAAGTGCAGAATCCACTATAATTAATTTTATTTACATGCTCTCTAGGCATTTAAAGGCTACAATCCCAACAACCTCATGAAGGAGTTTTTCAAGAGAGCTGAAGGGGGAGTCTGCGTCCTATTACCTCGTGCACATGGACGCTAATTTCAAGGATCATTCGCTCATGTAGAAAGGAGTTTAGTGGTGATTCTATCTTGATTGGGGATTGTTAATTTTGTAACTTGTTAAAATCAGTTATGTGTTTTTCTTTATTTTTCTCTTATTTGGCAGCTTTGGCTGCATGTTTGCAACTTGATATAACTTTTTAAAATTTTTGATTTAAGAAAAGAATGGGACAATGCGCAACATCTAAAGGTTTGGAAGATTCCTGGGTTTGGTAAATTCCCCTAGTTTGGGAAATTGAGACACAGCTGGACAAATCATTGGTTGGTTCCCAAGATTCTTAATCTATGTTGAAGGAGTTTCTTCAGCAACACTAAAAAATGGGATGATAAGTATTGGGATTCTGATGCTGCCACCATGGTCTGTGGTTTCATGGCTAATGTTTCTAGGATTATGCTACCATATCTTGGCCATGCTTTCATGGTATGGGATTTATGAGCTGTTGGTCTTTGCTATCAAGGGTTCCTTGTAGGTTGCAAATGTCTGTTGCACCTTGACATTAACGGAACTTCGCAGATTCAAAAGAGCATTTTTGATGAAGGTCTCATGTTGCGGATGTATAGCATGAATCTGCTCAAACCTGGGGTGCAGACATCAACACGTGGATTATCACATATTTGTATCATCTTGAAACATGTCTGCCGCCTCACCAAGAAAGGGGTGTATGCATCAATGCCAGCTCATCCCAAAGAACGAAAGTTGAGTACTACTTCAGGATGGCTTGATTTCTTTGGGCCAAGAGTTGGATTTCTAATTTCGGGTAGAAATTTTCTAGTTTTAACCGAACATAATACTCTTACAGTGATCCCTACCTTTTTTCTGTAAATTTTACGATGTTGGCTGCTGTGGTTGCTGGCTGGATAAACATTCAGTAGAATATTTTTGTCCTTAACACATATATGAGGTAAATTTGAGGGTAATTTTGATAAGGACAAGTAGACTATGAGAGCATTTTATATTTGGTACGTGGAGGTGACAATTAATCTTGACCATTGGATGTGAAATTGGGTAGCTGCATTTGATTCATCGATTAAGGCTCAAAGTTCAAAAGAAATTTTTCCGAATTTTCTAATACATTGAAGCTATCAGATTTCACTTTGGAGGGTTGTAATTAATTTTGACCTCCTTTTACCAAAGGTAAATGGTCTCGTAGTATACAATCCCTTTTGATATGCAACATGGTTTAGAAATGCCACTCTGGTTGTGATCAAGCTCTATGATGAGATGCAAAAAGCATGGTCCTTTACTTCTATAGATGCATAAAGCACGATCAAGGCATAAGTTGCAATATTGCGTTATACACATGCAGAATGTTGTGGTTTCTTTTCATTATTTTTGACAGGTAAGCTTGTTTGAATTACAGCTTAATGTCCAAGTTCAGTTGTCTTCTGATAAAAAATAGGGAATAAATAAAAAAGGAAAAGGAAAAAAATAGAAAAGAGCAAAAGGTATGAGGATGGAAAAAATACATGAGCTAAACATGTAAATCATTGCATGTCTCCTCATAAAGTAAACAGTAAGTTTTCACAAACTATGTCATTTGACTGGTATTATTCAATTATATGTTGCAAATGTAGTTGCATGTGCATATGCTTTTAAATTGGTTGATGATGATAATCATTTTGTATTTTTTTTAAAATTTTCAGTCTGGGTTTTGATTCTTATTTTCCTATTGATTTTATTTTTTAGGTTATTTGAGAAGAAATGTTCAATGCTGGTTATCTTTGAGCTGTGATGCATGTCTTGAACGGTTACCCTTTCAAGTTGAATCATGTGTCTTACATAATTTATATGATTTTCCAAAAAGTTTTATTAGAAATAATTCCCATGCTCAGTCTGCTACTTATGATGATGATGACTTAAATTCTTGGTGCTCGGAGGCACAAAGGTGGGCTCGCTTGCTTTTCCTTGTATTATCTGAAGAAGACCAACTCAAACCAGTATTAAGTGTATGGACTATCTGACTTCTGATTTCTTTATGGATTCTGTTATTCTGCTTAGTTTTAAGGTTGTAACATGTGCAAATAGTCCATCAATTTGGGTTTATTATGCTTTTGTTTTTTTTTTCTTTGTCAATTTGATCTTAGGAAGTTGTTGGTTTTCCATTAAGAGGTTTTCATTTTTTTTTTAAATTTGTTTTTTGATACTATAGGTAAATACTGAAATTTAGTCTGCATATTCTCTTTTTATATTGGGAAAAATGATGCAGCAGAAAAAGTTAGGGAGAGTGGCATGATTTTTTGTTGTTAAGGAAATTAAGTTTATCTCCCAGAGTTTTTGGTTGGTGGGTATGAATTGTTATTGGCTGAGGCAAGGGGGGTGGAAAGATGCGTGCGGCTTAAATTAATTTTCAAAATTATTAGCTAAATGCATTTAAGCACTTCTGAAAAGTGTGATGATTGCTATGATGGCCTAAAAATTAGTGGTCCAGCAAACATTTATATGTTGGGAATACTGAAGTTCATAAGTATCCCTTGGTCACATGGGATAATGGTGGTAAAGCCAAGAAGTGTTATGGTGGCCTTGGGAGGGAATATGTTTTGACACATGGAAACTATGTTATATCTTAAACGTTCTCTAGTGTGAATCATGACTCCAATTGATGTGTCTTATATGTGATGAACCATGTGTCTTACATGTCCTCTATTGTATATCATGAGCTAAGGGTGGTATGTTTATGTTGAAAATTTCCCATCATATGAAAACATCCTGGTGGAGATTCTTTGGTCTCAGACCAGGGAAGTAATGGTTGCCAGTCTAGCCTCTCTCTTTGATTTAGTGTTGATCTTTTCCCACTCGGCTTGTTCTCCCTCTTCCACTTCCCTGCTGCCCCTTGTAGGGGAGGGACTTTTATTCCTCATGGTTTTGTCTCGTAGCAGAAGTTCCCATCACAGGACCTCCAAATCTGTTCTCCTGCCGCCCTTTTATTACAGATGCCTTCAGCCACCTACCTCATTTACTGCTACTTCTTTGGGTTTGTCTTCTGCCACCAGCCACCACTGTCCTGGTAGACCTTACCATCCTCTCCATATCCTTCTTCCTCCTTTGTACAATAACTACCTACACCATATCAAGTCCCAACCGAAAGGTCCTTCCCAACCTTCAACTGCTCGCCAACCTACCTTACCACCCCAGCCTTGTTCTCCTCATCTTACTTATGCCCCAGACTTGGGCAAAGCTCAACACTGCTGTGCTCGTGCCTACTCAAAATGCTCCTCCAAATTCAGACCCTTCAATCTGGTGTTGCTCTCTCTTCTGTGTGCTAGAGGACCTGGATGAAAGGTGGACTATGTGACCGGGCAAGTCAATACCATTAAAATTTTCTATTCTTTCTTATTGTATTGCCTCTCGAGTCGCTTACAAAGTGTCCATATACAATATAAATCAAATAAGATTGCCAAGAACTCTCACTTGCTTGCCATTAAAATAAAAATACAGATCTGGAAATGAAAAGATGCAATGGAATAAAAAGAGTATAAACCAAAAGAATACTTTATACCATGTCTCAGGTTACCCCAAGGACTTGCAACACCCTACATCGAGTCTCCTCTACCAATGACACACCAGATATTGGTTCAAGATCTTATTTCATAACTTGGGAAGCCTAGGCAAAACCAGCAGAGAGCATAATATGGGATGTCCTTGACCAAGGCTCAACACATGAGCATAGAAACAGACCTAGGGCTAGGCTTTGTGGGTTGGGCGTGCCAGCCCTTGTCTTAGTTTTCTTTCCTAAACCCTAAAGTTTGGAGAGAGAAGAAGAGAGATATTTTAAGAGTGGCGTGCCACTCCTTGAGGCTTAGAGAGAGTGTGATGTCAAGTGTAGATAATGAATCATCCCATAGCTAGTTTATATAGAACAAAGTTTAGGGTATTGCCATCATTATAAGATTTAATCTTGACCTTTGAATTTGGAGACGGATGGGGTGAAAGATCTTATCCATTCATTCATTAGATCAACCATCATGGTTAAAAGGAATGAGGCGGAACCATTATTTCTCAGTTTCCATAACTCCATTCTTATTATATATTGTATAAAGAAAGTAATAAATCAATCACAATTATTTGCTATTACCTTACTTTTTTGAAATCAATCAAAATATCTAAACAAAAGGTTTCCTAAAATATCAAGTCAACATATGGCATAATTGCCATCTTCAATTTAGGAAAGTTTAGAGGAGGTGGGGCACACCACCCATAAGATGGCCATGTGGGCCCCATGCCTCATAATATAGTGGGCCCAATGTATCCTAATGGGCCCCCAAGTACTTTAAACATAATTTCATATAATAAAATAATTTTGTAAAACCTCTAAATATTTTTTTCTGATTAAAATAAATAAAAAAATGATTTTTCCTTAGTTAAAAATCATTTCTCAATAAAATAAAATACCTAGAGTGGTCAAAAAATTTATTTAGATTGTCTGAAAAATAATTAAAACATATTTAAACATATCTAAGAAGATTTGATGGGAATTTGATCCATAGAGTTAGGATTACGACAAATATATTGAGGACTCTATCTTCTTTAGAGACCGTACCTCACTGCGCCTTCTAAAACTGACTCAACAGATCCCATGATCCACAACCTCTTGCTGGGGTTCATGATTGAACTTTCAAAGTCAGTCAATAAAGTGAAGGAGATACGATTCTAGACCATGGATTACAGGTCCCTCCCTGAGGACAAGTCTAGACCCCATTTCAGCAGTATACTCCATAGGTCCTTCCAACACAATCCAATGTCGCAGGGAGTCCTCTCTTTTACACCTGTACACATCACACACCCTTATCCATAAAGGGTCGCTTCCCTCATGATTATCTAGCTTACATGTCGTGTGATGGTAATGATTATGATTTTGGCCCATATCTTCTTAGGCCATCCATCACACATAGGGGTCAAGTCCATGTCCCCTAACCAACTGTCCTAGGCACAACTCCGACCTCATCAAGGGATAACCTCACATTGAAAACCCTTATCGGTTGTGTTCACTCGTGCCCAGGACTACGGGTTTTTGGACATCACATTGAGCCATAGCTAGTCAAAGCTCAAGTGTGTCTAGGCCTTAAAATTGCCTCGCAGTCCAAAGTGGACCACACTTCCACTGAAGCCAACATTTCACTATTTGCTTTTCAGTACATGCTCTCATAAGGCCTTTAAATGGCTACAAAACCCCACTTTCTCTTCCTCACTTTCTCTCAGCCCATCCCATGTACATGTTTGACAAACACATTCACCACTAATCCCTTGGTCAAAGGGTCGGCAAGCATTGCCTTTGTGGGAAGATACACGATCTCTATCTCGTCGAGTTGGACTTCGTTTCGAACATAAAAATAAGCTAGCTTGATATGCTAAGACTTCTTGTGAAAACTCGGTTCCTTGGTTGTACATATTGCAGATTGGTTGTCACAGAAGATTCTCACATGAACATCTTATGGGTTTTTCTAAAAAAAAAATAAAAAATCTCATGGGCTCGAAAATGGGCTAGTTGAGAAACTTCTTTATCCACACAGCCTCCTTGGCTTCCTGACAACATGCCACGTATTCGGATTCCATGGTGGATAGGGCCACTTCATCCTGCTTCTTGGACTTCCAAGAAATTGTCCCACCTCCTAGCATGAAGACATATGTAGATGTCGACTTGGCGTCATCAGGGTCTCCTTGATAATCTGCATCTGAGTATCTATGTATGACTACGTCCGACTCGCCTCCATATGTGAGCGCATAATCTGCAGTCCCTCTCAATTATTTGAGTATTCTCTTAATTGCCTTCCAATGTTCCAATCCAGGATTTCATTGGAAGCGGCTAATCATACTCATGGGAAATGACAAGTTGGGCCTCGTACCTGACATGAGTGACCCTATTACGCTGCGATAGGCCACTCTCTCAGTGGCTTTCTTCTCATCCTCTTTAGTTGCACACATTTACAAGGATAACACTCCAGCTCCTAGGGTGTTTTCTAATGCTCCATGTCCTCTTAGCCTTACCCTTCCTCATGTCTTTCCTCCCAAAGGCTTCCTTTTCTCTTGCTATCCTTTTCCCTCTGCACATCCCGCCTCCTCTATCTCGTGCTCCTTGCTCAACTTATCCATGGGTTCCTCCCAATTTGGAGTTTTTCCATCTTTCCCAACTTCTACCTATCCTCCTATATTGGCTTTCCACTTATTCCTTTGTCTGTTGCTATTTTTGTCTTCTCATAGGTCTCTTTTCCACTTCCAGATGACACTTTCTTCACCCGGGCCCTTTTTAGGTCCATAAGTTCCACTGTAACCTCTGAACTCTCTTGGCTTTACATCTTGATTCCCTTGCCACCCGAACTTGAGTTGGCCTTCTCTAACTTTCAGATGGCTTAGAGCTTACTCCCTCTGAAAGTATTACCTCTAAACCTTCCCCCCCCCCACTCCCTACACGATGTGTTGGCACTTGTTTGGGCCGCCTCCCCTTCTCTAAAAGTTCAAAATTCTTCGCCTCTATCGTTTGTTCCCCCTAACCCTAGCTCTTCTCCAGCTTCCCTGGTTCTTCTACACACACCCCTCCTTTGGCCTTTATTCCTGTCCTATACTCTTTCTGTAGCTCTCGAGCCCCTAGGGTCTGTATCTACCCGCCTCCCGAGGGTTCCAATCAGCCTCTTCCCTACCCCCTTAACCCGGGTAGTGTAGACATTTCTCTGCTGACATCTTTCAGGACTTCTCTGTCGACCTCTTCTAGGACCTCCTATGATTTTGTAGCGTTCTTGGTAGAGTCCCCTCTCACCTCGGAGTTGCAAACGATTGACTGTGGCAAGCCTCTTATTCCTGGCTTGTTGGACGACATGTGCTTGTCCTTTGCTAGCTCTCTCTCAATTATCATGGGCCATCTGAGGGCCAAGGTCCACAAGCTAAGTATAAAAGGTATTCATGAACTTTTGAATCTCCTTTTTGATCTCATCTTTGAGAAATCCTCTCTGGGCTTTGATGCCCATCTCCTAGCTGCTCTCTCCCCTACCAGGCACTTCCCCAGACATCTGGCTCCCATGCTTAGTGTTTCATAATGAAGTGCCTCATTTGGTATATTAGGGTTCTTGGAGACCCTTGTAAGAAGAGGGCCATCTTCTCCTTTTCCCGCCAGTTCTCCTTGGATGTTATGGCCATTCTTGAAACCAAGGCTCCAAGTTGTGACTTCCCTCCCATAAGTAGGGTCTAGTGCACTCGCCCTTGTCGATGGGTTACCGTGGAGGCCCAAGTTGCCTCCAGTGGTGTCTTGGTCATTTGGGAGCCTCTGTCACTCTCTTTTTTTTACTTCTGTTAGGACTATCTTGGTCTTCGTTGTGCTCTCTCGGACCTCGGATAACTTCCAATGGAAGTTTTCTGCAGTCTATGGCCCTAACCATGCCAATCTTTGAGATTCCTTTTGGCAGGATCTTGGTGATCTCATTGTTATGCCCCTGGTCCCTTGGGTTCTCGGGGGCGGCTTCAACACCATTTGTTGGCTCCATGAATCCAACAAAACCTTTAAGATCTCGTCTTCCATTATGCAATTCGTTAACTTCATCTCGTGCCACAATCTTGTGGAAATTCCCCTCACGGTCTCTTCTTTCACGTGGTCTTACAATGCATCTTTTCGCACTCGGCATCTTTTCGCACTCGTGCCAAAATAAATTATACTAGGAGTGGACTAGTACCAATGGGTCAAAATAACGACAATAAGGGCACTCCACTCGCCCCAGAAAGCATGATTCAATTTTATTTTTTTAGCCAACCCAACTAAGACCCATGATCCACGGTCTCAAAGCAGGGGTTCATGATTGGCTTGTCAAAGTTGGACAATAAACAGTGGGACCATGATCATGGAATGTGGGTTTCAGTTCCCCCCTTTAAGAGCAAGTCTAGCACTTGTTACCATAGTGCAAAAAGGGCTCTCTTTATACACATGTACACGTGTCCCTCTATAGGGTCCTTCCCAGTAATGCGGCTCTCATGTGTACATGCCATGCATAAGTTTGTTGAGGCTTTGGCCCTTGCTCTCACAGGGTTACAACTGCGTACGGGAGACCACACAGTTCTCCTGGCCTACAAACATAATCTCTGGGCTTCTCTCCGACCTCAACTAGGGATGACTCATTGCAAACCCTTCTCGGTAGCGCCACATGCCTAGGGCCAAGGGTTTTGGACATGACCAGGACCATAAACTCAATTCTTGATTAGTCTACACACACTCCCACTGAAGTGCATATACCACTATATATATCATTTTTTACAAGCACTCTAGACCTTTAAAGGCCATAAAACCCAACACATCCTTGGGTAACCCTGGCCCTGTGGCTTTGGCGGCATCTTCAGAGATGCCTATGCTAATATTCTCTTGTCCTTCAGTGGATTGCTTGGTTATGGAGACTCAACTTGGGCTTAGGCACATGCCCTTTTGGAAGGTTTCTCTAGGTGCGATACTTTCTGGGGCCACAACTTCATTTTGGAAGGGGACTCAAAGAACATTAATTTGTGGGCTCAAAGGACAGACCAACACCCTTGGTGACTTCCACACATCTTTGATAGGGTTTTCCACATCTGTAGGTCTCTTTGAGTTGGCTTCATATCTGGAGGGAGGCCATTACAGCAGCAGATGCTCTAGCTAGAGAGGATGCTGCTGTTAGTGTTGTTCTGTCGCTTCAGTGAAGTTGACGATGCATTTCTCCCTTGCTGTAGTTTGTTATTAATGTTTTTTGATTTTGATCTTACTATCTCTCACCCTTTCTCTACTCTGTTTCTTGTCTCAGTTTCTTTCCTCCTCTCTTTCCCTCTCAAACTTCCTCTCATCTCCTCTATCCTTCTTTGTCATTTTCTCTTACTACCTCTCTCTTAGTTCGCTCTGCTTTTTTCTGCTCTCTTTCTCTTCTCCCCCTTCTCCTCCTCGTTCTCTCCCTGCATCCCCTCTCTCATTCTGTCTCTTCTATTCCCTCCTTTTAGGGGGCCTTGTCTCTATCTGTCTTTCTTTTACAGCTATACACCCTTCTTGTCTCTAACTCTTTTTCTTTTCTTTTTTGGGGTGAGCACCCAATATTTTGGTCACATCCCAGATTGTGTTGAGCACTTACCTGTGGGTGGCCATACATCACATTTTTTTGATCTCTTGGGGTCCGAGCTCTTGGCTTGTGTGTGTCTGGACGCCCACCTCTTCCTTTTCCTTTACGATTCCTTTTTGTACAGGGCTCCCCTGCATGGGCTGCCTTTACTCACGCCTCGTGTGGTTTTTGTACTATTATATGAATATATATACAAGTGAACTCTTCAAAAAAAAAAAGAAGAAAAAGTGATGGTATGCTTTGAATGATATGCCTTCTGTTCATGTGTTTTATCTGAACCAGATTACTAGCCTTCTCCAAACCTAATCCTGCTATGTGATTAGCCTCACTGTAGTTTGTTCTTTGTTCTGTTGCTTTCGGATGTTTTGTGTTGCTTTTATTAATATGGAAGAAACAATTTCTTTTGACTGGCACTTGACTTTAATGTTACCTTTTTGTTTTGCAGTTTGTTGAGCAATTTGGTTCAAAACTTTTTCAGAAGGCTCTTGATAAGGAATGGATTCCTGTTAAATTTCTTGTTCTTATCTTAAGCATAGTTCAAGAGTGGCAAGTTGGACAAACGAAATCTAGTCGTTATTTTACAGAGTTTGAAACTGTGACTCCTCAAATGATGGAAATATCTAATGAATTGAGCATAAGGCTTGATGTGATTTGTGGAACATTTCTTTCTATAATGGTATGGAAACCAGATAAAGTAGAAGCACAATAACGTCATTTTTCGTGGTGTTCTTTTGCAATTTTCACCTTTGTATTAAGCTAATTTGTCACTGGTCACTTGTCTTGATTCTTGCAGGGGGAGCTTGTATCTTTTGCGCATGTAACATGTGACATATTCTGGTCCTTTGATACAGTTAAGGATGCACCATTGCCTAGTTCTGTAACAGGGAAGCTTGGCGGCCCAAGTCAACGACGGTTGGCTGCTTCAACAAGTACTGCAGTTCTGAATGCTGTACGAATATTTTTTCTCTGTTGCATGCATGGGTTACTCTAGTCTATATTGGTATGCACCGTAGTGGTGGTAACTCTATGACCGACAAGGGACAGTTTGGAAAACTTCTTCATTGTAATTCACTGTATTGTGCTTCTATATTTGTTGCTTAGCATAGCAATGGAATTTCTGTAAATAGACAGTATGCATTATTGTAGTTAATTTGAAGAAAAAAGTTCACATTATTGTATGCTTCTTCACAGAGCTCTTAGTTCATTTGGGGTAGTACTTTCATTTTAATTTTCTTTTTTAATGTGGGTAAGCAGATTTACTCCTTGAGGACTGTTTCTTCCATGATATCATGTTTTGCATATTCAAAAGAAATTAGACCACCCGATTCTTCCATTACTTTCTTGTGGAATTTCTTGTGGAAAGTCCTTGCGTTGACAGCACCCTCCTCAGAGGTATACTTATGTTCTATTCTTGTTATTCTGTTTGTGGATTTCTTCACCTCTCTAGTTCACTCATTTCGAAACATATGATAGACAGGGGGAGAGATCCGGCTTGCTGCATATGAAGCATTGGTATTTGCTTTGAAGGCATTGCCCAATGCTTTCTCTCCTCTGGCTGTTGATCGACTTGTGGACGCTAACAATACATTATGTAGAGAGGTGGATCAAAAGCATTTGCTAGATCCTCTCTTTCACGCTTTTCTACGTAATATTGATGATCTACTTGGAGTAGGAATGCTGGCCAGAAGTAGGCGTGCCGTTCTGATGCAATGGAAGGTAATTATTCTTTTGCTGTGTATCTATTTGTGGTGAATGCTGTATGATTTGAAGATGAAGATCTTACACTTATACATGAGTTTATCCTACCTTTTGAAATTGAGAAACAAGGCTTAGATAAGAAGCAACCTATATGACAGATATTTTTTGTGCTTACTTGAAAGGATTGACCAGCCATTATTTGGTAGTTGTCATGGCGTACATCTAAATTTCTCATTTATCTGATTGGATTGCAACCTCCCGTTTGTCTATTAAATGGTTTTCTGCTTATTTGACATTCCCTATGGCCTGTATCCACAACCTTCCATTATCTGTGATATCTTAGCATGAAAATAGAAGCTCCTGATTTGAGTTCCAAATACATCATATTCATCACCCTCAACTGCTTTGGGGTCTCTTTTGTTGTCCTTTGTCACCTCTCCGTTTTGTATGCCATCTGAAATAGCAATTCTGTAGTACTCAGTAATTACTTGCCTACTTTTCAGTTCTAGCTTAGTATCTGCTGCTTGTGCATGTTTTACTCAGTTAGTTGTGCCAATACTGTTTTACTCAGTTAGTTGTGCTAATACATCTCTATACTATGATACAATATTATCCTTACTGTCAGATGGTGTCTGTCAGTGACGTGCTCTCTTTAACAGATGTAATCTTCCAGGCTGTAGCCCCTCCTACCTACTTCGGCCATTACATTAGTTCCTGCTGCAAACTTTGGAACTTTTGGATCAGATACAATTAAATCAATAGTCTCTAACCTGAGGTATTTAAACTACTGGTACTCGGGCCTTTCAAGCTCTTGCCGACAAATGTGATTTTTCTACATATTTCTGTGGCCTTTAAAAAATTTTGCTTCCTAAAGAAGTTAAATTGCTAACATTTGCACTAGCAACCTGGCCTCTAGTGGAATTTGCACTGCTATCCTGTGTACTATCATTTCACCAAGTCCTGTGAAACCTATTGCTGCTAAGTTGTTCCTATTTTGTGAGGGGCCCAATCTGTGGCTTTTGGCCGTTGAAAAGTTGCCACAGAATTTTGACGCAATGTTAACAGTCTCGTATCAATTGAGCTTAGTTTGTCTTTCAAAGCCTTGTATCCTATGAGGTGGTTTTACTGCTGCAAACTCCATGTACAGTTACAACCTGGATGACCATTTAAGCCTTGGGCCTTCCAAAGTATTTCTGCTGGATTACTTAGGCCTCATGTGTTTGCAAGTTCTTATTCTGCATTAGATTGGCATGGACACTATCCTTAACTACTGAGTTCAAACTAACGACTACCTCTTTATACGTATTTAATTAGGTAAAATAGGGAGTAAGAACTGTGGTTGGCTCATGCAACCCTTGATATGAGTTTTGTGGTAGAAGTATATTGGTTTCAGGGCTTATGGAAACCTTGTCTCATGGATCTGCATTCTTGTATGATTTGAGTAGTGGGATGAGCTAGCAAATTCTGTTTCTTTTGCACCTATTACTGCATCTAATTTATGTTATTTTTTCATATTCAGTGGTGCTGTTTGGATTCTCTATTGACTGCGCCTTATCACATGCTTGAGAAGGATATCCATTTGGAAGGCACATTTCCCTTTATATCTCCGATGATGCTCAAACGTGTCTTTCTTGATGTAGTTGACAGGTGAAAAACAATAACCTTTTCATGGTAACCTATCTATTTGGTTTGAAGTATCACCACTTTCTGAATATTTTGCCTTATTTTATGTTTGGGGAAAGGTGGATTCCCATCGAAGATTGAATTCAATTTCTTGGGTAGTTTTTCTATATAGTTAGGTGTAATATTTTTAAAATTCATTAAACTAATGATCTCTAATTAATCATTGTTAGATGAGTTCAGTTAAAATCAGAAGGTCTATCTTCAGGTTAAGCATGAACACAGTTTTTCTTTTTCGAAAAATTCCTGTCTTTAATTGTCTTGATGTATTTTACTTTTTTGTCCATTTGTCGTTTGAATTATGTTTCTTACGGCGTTTGGATCGCAGCATTATATTTTCTTGCAAATTCCCATTTTATATTCTCTTATTTTTATTCTCTAGTTGTATTCGATGAAGTGAAGGTCACTAAACTTAGTTACTTGACAGAAACAAAAAGGGTCATTATAGTGCAGTATTCATGTGTTCCTTCTTATTCTTTGATTCTTCTACTATTCCTTATTTTGAGTGGTAAAGTGGTTGGCGATCCATGTCGAAGGTTACTTTTGTGACTGCAAAGCATGCATCAACCTTGTTAAGTTGCCTAATCTTGTTATGGTGTTGCTGGGTGGTTATATCACAAATGTGCGATTGACCCTAATTGTGGGGATAGTTTTATTTTATTTTATGATTTTTATCTGGTTCTTTGTTTTTTGGCAATTCATTTGTTTCTGTATGTTCACTTTGATCTATTCTTTCATCTCAGTTGGACTGATGTGAAATTTGATTTTGTCATAGTTTTTGCTAGTAAGGTTCTTGCTGAAGTGGAACAGCTAGTTTTCTTGTCATCTTGTGGATATCTGTGTTGTTCTGGGATGATCATGTGGCTCATACATCATCTTTCTCTAAGGATAGCTAATTTAAACCTATGCTAATGATAAAACAGGAATAATTAATAAAGCCAATCTATACATACAACTTAAGACCACGGTTCATGCTATCATTTTTGTACACGTTAAGTGCTTTCTCAGCGCAGACCCAATGCAACACCTATTAGGAGGTGCGAGTTGGTTCAAATGGAAGGCTCGAAAAGGGCTAAGGGGTAGGCCCAAAAGGACATGGTTGGAACTTGGAAGTAGAGAAAAAACATATGGGGACTTATGGCCACATTAAGGATATGACCCTTGCTAGAGCAGAATGACGGACTAAGATTTGTGTAGCCAATCCCAAATAGTTGGGAGAAGGCTCTGATGATGATGAAGAAGCGCTTTCTTCCTTTCATGTTTCTTGGTATGGTTTTTATTTTTAGTTTCTGCTAGGTAAATAGTCAATTTCATAGGGCTATGAATGCAACTTTTATCACTTTGATCCCAAAAATCGAAGGAGCCAAGGAACTCAAAGATTTTAGACCAATTAGCCTCATCAATAGTTCCTACAATTAGCCAAGGAACTCAGGGAGGTTCTCGGTTAGGTCATTTCCCCCACCCAAGGTGCATTTGTCAAGGACAGGCAGATCCTTGGTGGTGCTTTGGTAGCACACGAAGCCATCCACTCGAGACACATCTCTAAAATCCCCGGGATCGTTGTAAAGATCGATTGGGAGAAAGCCTATGATCACGTCAATTGGGAATTCCTTGACGAGGCTCTTGCTCGCATGGGTTTTGGGGATCAATGGTGTCTTTGGATTAAGGGTTTTGTGTTTAGCCCTTTCTTCTCTGTTCTGGTAAATGGTTCCCCCAAGGGATGTTTCGCTTCCTCTTGAGGTCTTCGCCAAAGAGATCCCCTTTCTCCCTTCTTCTTTGCAATTTGTGGCCGAGGTGTGCAGCAGAACCCCTTTTCGAATGTACCT
Source organism: Amborella trichopoda (assembly GCF_054954075.1). Taxonomy (NCBI): domain Eukaryota; kingdom Viridiplantae; phylum Streptophyta; class Magnoliopsida; order Amborellales; family Amborellaceae; genus Amborella; species Amborella trichopoda. The sequence goes on along the minus strand of NC_142338.1, from coordinate 50,159,894 downwards.
AGCTGAGCTTCTCAAAGGCTTCAAGATGGATTGTCAAGGCCCCGTAATTAGCCATCTACAATATGCTGACGACACGCTAGTCTTTTGCAACACATCCCCTCAGCAGCTGCGTCAGCTTCTTATCTTCCTGAAATGTTTCGAAATTGCCTCTGGCCTAAGGGTCAATATGGCCAAGACCAAAATGTCAGGAGTGGCAGTAAATCCACCCCTAGTTAATACCCTCGCTTTCCAGTGGGGGTGCGCAGCTGAAGGACTCCTCTCCACTTATTTGGCCTTACCTCTTTGTCTTGGTAAACCCAAACTCAACCTTTGGAGTCATATAATCGATAAGTTTGATCGTATATTCACGAGTTGGAAGGGCAGATTCCTTTCTTCGTCAGGGCGCACAACCCTTATTAAGGCCACCCTCTCAAATATTTTGATCTATCAAATGTCTCTTTTTCACATGCCGACCTCCATGGTGCAGTGCCTGCAACAACTCATGAGAAATTACCTTTGGTCGGGAAGTGGGGATAAGAAAATACACCTCGTTTCCTGGTCGAAGGTTTGTTCCCCCAAGTCTCAAGGGGGACTTGGGATATGCAGACTCAATCTTAACAACCTCGCTCTTCTCGGAAAATGGTGGTGGAGACTGGCCACCCAAAGTAAGCATCTTTGGCAGGACGTCGTCAATGCCAAATATTGTGCTTTGGACCCATCATGGGTCCCTTAGCGCAGAGCCCGCAGCAACTCTTCAGGGGTCTGGAAATCAATCCTTCGCCTACACACTCAATTCAAAGCCAAAATCAGAATGCGCTCTCGCAGGGGCAACATAACCTTCTTCCGATTAGATCCTTGGGTGGGCCACGAACCCCTCAAAGTTCAATACCCCGGCTTGTTCTAACTTTCTGGGCACCCACAGACCTCAGTCGAATCCCAAATGGAAGTCTCGGGCCACTGTAGAATCTGGAACCCCATCTTTAGAAGGGACTTAGCAGACCACGAGTTGCAACAATTCCTTAGTTTGTCTTCAACCTTACAATCTCTTTTCCTCCTTCATAGTGGCCTTGATAAACTAGTTTGGAACCCCACTCCATCGGGAGTTTTCTCGATTGCATCTCCCTTTCTCAACCTCAAACCCAAAGTGGTGGTCAGTCTATATCGGTTAGAGTCTGGTCCCCGTTTATTCGTCCAAAAATCGAATTCCTCATTTGGATCCTTATCTCCAAACGAGCCTTCATAGTTGACCTCCGTCAGAGGAGAGGGATGCAAATCCCTAACCGATGTAGCAGGTGCTTGGAGACCAATGCCCACCTCTTCATCCATTGCACGTTGGCCTCCTGCCTTTGGGCTGATCTCCTTCAACGGTCCCATTGGCAATGGGTGACCCCTCCAACTGTCCCCGATCTGGTTCGAGCCCATTTCTCCCCTCCCTAATCTAAGGCGGGCATCACGTTATGGAGAGCCTCTGTGGCAGCAACCCTCTCAGTCATGTGGCAGGAAAGAAATAACAGAATCTTCCGCAGTCAATGGTCGCACCCAGCAGCCTCAATCGAGAAAGCCAAATCCCTGGTCCTAATTTGGGCAACTCACAATAAACAATTTAGCCACCTATCTCTCTCAGACTTTCAGCTAAAGTGGCCCACCTTGTTGAACCTCACATCATTCAGAATTCCTTGTGCTTCTTTGTGGAGACCCCCAGAACCCGGACAGATCAAGTTAACCCAGGGCCAGCAGGCATTGGGAGTTTATTTCGTGACTCTTAAGGAGTCATCCTGTGTTCATTTTCCCTTCCAATTGGTATTTCGGATTCCACAGTCGCAGAAGCCCAAGCACTTCAGGAAGGCATCAGGACTTTTGATCCATCTTGGGGGCCAATCTCTAATAACTGAAGGCGACTCCAAAAATGTGTTGGCCTGGGCCTCGGTCGGTTCCTTGTGGACATGGAGACTGGATGATATGAGATTTGATAACTTAGTATCTTGACTTCTATACGGTGGTCCCACATTTGGAGAGAAGCCAATTCCAAGGCTGACTCATTGGCTAAGGAAGGGGCCTCCCATTCGATTACAAACTTGAGCTCAACGTTGGGAAGCGATGTAGCACCTTTTTGAGCAGACGTCTTCCCTCTTTTGACATTTGTCCATGTCTATCTTTCCTTCTGTATAGTATCATCTGTTTATTCCTTTTTTGTATAGGGCACCCGTCTGTGGGTTGCCTTTTATACTTCAATCCCCATAACTCTTAATGTCTTTTGATACAATGTTACCACAAAAAAAAAAAAATTGTCTAGTGGTAGTTGGCAACACAGTTTTGTCTTGTATTGGGGATTCCTTGCTTCTATCACACCCTTGTGTAACATAACAAAAACAGACCATATTAGGTTGCAGATAGTTCTTGGGTCCGCGTTGTCACTCTCTCTCTATCATTATGTGAGAGTTATGGATACTGTATTTTTTTACTATACCATCCACTGTTCACATGTTGTCAAAATCTCTATCCAAATTTGTCATCCTTACCTTGATGCACTAAATTTGTTGGCGGGCTCATAGTTGTTGGAAGTGTGAAAATGGGCAGGAGCGGGGTATCATCAGTAGCAAGAAGCTGCCTATGTTGGGAGTGTCATAGGAGTGCTCTTATAACATAAATTTAACAGCTATCAAAATTTTGAAGTATAAAAAATACACATTGTTCTTATATAATATATTTAGAATTTTAGATACACAATGAGTGTATTGGAAATATATTTAATGTGCTTGCGAATATATTTTCTCATGTTAATTTTGAGGTTCATATTTATTTACTCAAGTCTTCTCATATAAAAGTCTCGCATAACAATACAGAGAGTTATTTATTTTATCAATAAATTGTACATTTCAACACTGCAGACTGTGCTGGAAAGAGAGAAGTTGACCCTATTTCTTGACTCTGACTGTCCTTGATGGCGCTTCTTGACGATGAAGGTTCCTCAATGACGATCCTCGAGAAACATAGAATCAGAGTAACTATCATGAAGCACTTCAAATCATCAGATAATTGTGACATAAAAATAAGATTTCGTTTAGTTTTTTTGAACCAAGAAGGTGTTAGGCAAAAAAAGGAACCCAAAAATGAGAAGACAACAATATTGCCAATCCCAATGGTGCGGAGTTGAGTGCCATCCACTGCAATGATTTTCCCCTTACCAACATATGGAACTAACATACCTGCATCAGATGTCACATGATTGGCAGATCCTGCGTCCATAATCCAAGAATCACTAAAAAGTGGTATTGAAGAAGGTGTTGAAGGCTGCAATATATTTCTATTTGTAATTGAGTGTGTTAGGACAACAACATTTTGGTGGTGTGTATCATATATGGTAACACTGGGAGGCATTGTGGTTCCTTTTCCCATAAAGCTGACCTGTGATGGGCTGGTTTGCACTTGTTGGCTGAGTCGGGGCTACTGATAAAATTCCCCAGGTATTATGTTCTTGTTGCTCCTTGACTTCCATAATACTGTTTGGATGGATTGAATCCCCCGTGCCCACTACCACAGTTGTTTCTTCATCCTTCACGGCCTCTAGTAGCCATTTTGGAGTTGGTATGGGTCAACATTTAAGATATCGTGAAGACGTGAACGTCTTATTTCGGTTTCGACTGGGTTTTTTTAAACAAAGCTTCATGTTGCAGTAAGAGAGGGCAAAGTTCATTGACACCAAGTGAAGGTGGTCTAGACATGATGGATGTGACGGACATGTCATGTTCTGCATCCAATCCTTCAAGCGGGTGGAATACTTTATCATCATCATTGACCTCATGATCAATGACTGCTAACTGATTACGAAGTCCTTTCACTTATATTTAAATACTCGCTAATGGAAGAGTTCTCTCTCTTGCATTGCTAGAGTTGATGGCCAATATGCGTCAAGCTTGCCTTTGATTGAGAGTAAAACTCATGAAGAAAATCCCACAATTATTTGGCCGAATGAATGTCTATTACTAGAGATATAATGTTTTGGGCAAGATTGGAATTTATCCATCCTATTAATGGCTGGCCTGTGGCAAACCAATTTTCATATTCAGGACTGGAGACTAGTTTCATTTCCTTTATTCATGCATTGGGAGGCGATCTCTTTCTCCATGAGCTTTGTAGGAGGAGATATTCCCATCAAGATATCCCATCAGTCTTAGCTTATGCAGGATTGGAACGATTTCGGACTTTCCATGTTACGAAGTTGGTATACTCCAATCTAATAGAGACCATATGTGGGAGCATAATAGGAGTCAAAGAAAAACATGTAGATAAGGAAATGATATAGGGATGGTTTCACATAATAAAAAGACTTTAGGGTTTGAGACTTTCGAAGGAAAAATTCAGATCTGATATAAAACTCACAAGATATGTGGAAGTTAAGGTTTGAAACTGTTGAAACATAAATATGAAACTTTCAAAGAAAAGAAAAGAAAAATTGATCTAATCTGAAATTTTCAGATCTGATTTTATGGCTGTCACAAAAAATAAGTTTTCAGATTTCTGATATAAAAACTCACAAGTTATGTGGAAGTTAGGGTTCAAGCTAATTGTTTTGAAATTTTAAAATCTGATTTCAGAGGGGAGAAAGGAAGATTCTGATCTGATTTTAAGGGAAAGGTAAGATACAAGAAACAGATCGGTGGCTCAGATTACTCCTCTGGATTTCCCATCTGATTTGATGAACTAGCGATCCCCTCTGGATTTCCGATCTGATTTGGTGAATTGGTGATCTGTTCTCTGTCAGAGAACCGGCTAGAATCAGCCCCAACACAACTGGATTGAACCTACCGGTTCCGTGATTTAAAAATAAAAAATGAAAAAAAGATTGAGGCGGAACCCGCCTGTTCATAGGGGGAACCAGCCAGTTCCCAAAATTTTATGGGATCCGGATCGGCTCGACTGATTTCTGATCTGGATGTGTTGGGTCCGATCTGGATCGCAGATTTTTTTTAAATCCTTATATATATTGAATCTAGGCTGATCTGATGGACACGACTTCATTTCATATTTGATTTTTTTTTTTTTTTTACAAATCCAAATCATGTGATATTTTAGACGTCTATTCTTATCATCAAGTTGCTCCTAATAAAAATATTAAAAAATAATTTGCAAAATATTTTTGGGGGTATTTTGGTCAATTTATTTTTCACGAAATATTTTTTTTTGATATTTTTATTGGATTAGTTTATTTTTATAGAACACACGTCCAAAATTTCAAGTGACTTGGATTTATAGAAAGAAAATTAAATTTCAAATACGAAATGCAAGCATGATCATTGGATCGGCCCAGATTGACCGTTGGGCTCATATGTAATTGTGGGTTAGTGGGCCTATGCCAACATTTTCCTATATATATATATATATATATTTATATATTTATGTAATGTGTGTGCATACATGTTTTGATCGTGATTTATCAACACACCTTGCTAGAAGTTCTTCTCAATATGGTCTCATCTTGTCATTTGTGCCAGTTCTGATACTGTGATGAATAGTTTGAGCTCTTTAGAGAAATACCCTTAGTTTTATGATGGAAAACAGTTTCTGTACTTGTGCTTTAAAGATTCACAATGGGTATTTTCTTATGGGAATTTGAATTTTGTTTGCAGCCTTGAACATTCTGGGGAGAGTTCTGTGCTTCCAATATTGAGGTCCATCAGATTGATTTTGAGTATATCCTTTACAAAAAAGAAGATGTTATCTGATTCTTCGAGCATTGGCATTGATATTGAGGTTTGGTTATCTTCTTCTTCAATATGTAGTTCTAGTTTTGCTGCTTGCGGTTTGTTTCATGGAGCTGCCGTATGTGGTTGTTATTGGGTGGATACTCGCTCATCTTCTTATTTTTACTCACAAGAAAAAGGCCATGAAGTTCCAATAAGGACCATTTCCTTGTTCATTTGTACTCTCTTTTCTTGTTGAGGTGCTTAAAAAGTATTGCCTATGCTAGTGGAATTATAAAAAAGGCTACGGTTTATGATTTCGTTAAATGCCTAAAATATTTCCACTTTAACATTTCAATGAATGTTGAAAAGTTTATAGTTGGCTTCAACTCATTTGTGAACATCTGAGAGGGTTTTGAGGTTTAGGAATTACATTTTATTTTGTGTGTTCTTTAATTATTGGATGCCTTTTCCTTCAATTTATTGTATTTTAATTTTCTGAAATATCAGGTCACCATGAAATTTCTAGCACTAAATTAGCACAATGTTTACATTGAAATAGGCCATTTGAGCGTGCCAAATTTTTCTGTGGTCAAAACCTTTTCTATTCGTCGGTTGTTAGTTTCATGAATCATTGGAACTTGTATTTTCTCTTCCTATTTGGCAAAATTTGACAAAATAGGTCATTGATTTCAGTGTCTCCATTTTCTTAATGACAGATGATGTGGAAATTGGTTCGTTCTTCTTGGACTTTATATGTCAATTGCAATAAGCGTCGTGTGGCTCCAATAGCAGCTCTTTTGTCTTCTGTTCTACATTCATCCTTGTTCAATGACTTGGGAATGCATCAAACAGCTGGAACTATGCAGGGTCCTTTGAAGTGGGTAAGCATTGCTGTTGTCCATTGTGATTTTTTTCTTGGAAAATGATGACTCGGTTAGATATCCTTGCATTCAGCACGTCATATACATGGATTCCCATGAGGAGAAAATATAATATGCTGTCACTTTTATGCTGGCTCCTGAATGTCTACCGTAACCATCCTCAGAAAACTTGGCATTTATGTGTTTACAGTTGCTTATTCTCTCTCCTTCACTCATATGAATTGAGCACTTGACCATCTTGTAGTTTGTTGAGAGGATTCTTGAAGAAGGTGGTAAAAGTCCTCGAACTGTTCGGCTTGCTGCTTTACACTTGACAGGATTGTGGTTGATGTACCCAGAAACAATCAAATATTATATGGCAGAGTTGAAGCTGCTCACACTATATGGCTCTGGTAATTATTTGCTTTGCTTTTGATTTTGCCTTTGCATTTTTTTATTCGGGCAACCTGGTAAATTTTTTCTTTTGCAATCTAGTGGCCTTTGATGAAGATTTTGAAGCAGAAATATTGGAAAACGGTGAAGGGAGAAGGGAATTTTTGTCATTAGCTCAGAGACCTGACTTGGAGTTCACAGAGGTAATACACAAATTGTATTTTTAACTGTTGTACATCCTAGATAAAGATATTTGGATACATATAAGTTTTCAAAAGACAACACCTTTCAAAACGAAATGAAAATCTTTGGGAGATGACCTGCGGCGCGAGCTCGAGAGGAGCGGCCATTGGTACAGATCTTGGTGGTAGTAGCAAATATTCAAATGAGAACTTTGAAGGCCGAAGTGGGCAAAGGTTCCATGTGAACGGCACTTGCACATATCTTTTGACTATGTTTTTATAATTTGATGCTCCCTAGCCTTCTGCTGCATCTCAAGTTATACCATTTTGGGATTATGGTATAGATATTTAGTTCATCGTTGTTAGTCGCCCTAGAGAACTTTTTTTTCTTTTTGAATCTGGCTAGGGACAAAAACTCTTTGGTTGATTTGGGAGAAAGCTTCTGGTGTATTTAAGAAGAAAAGTTATTAAAAGTCAGTTTCAATAGGCATTATATATATATATATATATATATATATATATAGGAAGATACTACAAAACACCTATAGGCAAAAATGAACAGTGATTTTGCCTACCCTCATCACCGTCCAAAGTTCATCGCACGGTCATAATTGTCTAATAGTGTTTCATTTTTCATTTTTTTTTCTACAAATCAAAATGATCTGAAATTTGGAACGTGTATTCATAAAAAATAGGCGAATCTACTAAAAATATCAAAAAAATATTTTACATGAAATAAATTGACCAAAATACCCCCAAAAATATTCAGGGGTATTTTGGTAAAAAAAAATTAGAATTATTATTTTTATATTTTTATTAGGTGTGCCTCACAAGGATGTACACACGTTCAAAATTTCAGATCATTTCGATTTGTAGAAAAAAAAATGAAAAATAAAACACTACTGGACAATCGTGACCGTGCAATAAACTTTGGACGATGATGGGAATAAATTTTCATATATATATATATATATACATATATTAAAATGATGGTGTAGTCCCACTAGCCTGCAGTTACATATGAGCCTAACAACCCAAATTCAATCTAAGCCGATCCAATGAACACGATTGCATTTCGTATTTGAATTTTAGTTTTTTTTCTATAAATCCAAATGACTTGAAATTTTGTTTGTATGTTCTTTAAAAATAGAAGAATCCAATAAAAATATCAAAAAAAACATTTCGTGCAAAATAAGTTGACCAAAATACCCCAAAAACATTTCAGGGGTATTTTGGTCAATTTATATTTTGCAAACTATTTTTTTAATATTTTTATTAGGTCCACCTTGATGAGAAGAATAGACGCCTAAAAATTCATGTGATTGTGACTTGTAAAAAACAAATTTAAAATTAAAATACGAAATGAGGTCGTGACCTTCAGATCGGCTCAGATTCAATCTGGGCCGTTGGGCTTATATGAAGTTGTAGGGTAGTGGGCTTACGCTATCATTTCCCATATATATATAGGGTATATTTTCAAAATTTTGAACATCGCGTATATGTAATATTAGTGGCCTATTTCCAATTTTTTCCCCATATTTTCAACCTAATGGACTTGATTCGCTTTACTTCGGTTTGGTGGTTAAAGCTGTATTAGTGTTTATTGCCTTCAAAGGCCCTAAGAACATGTGAAAACCCATGATTATAGTGATATTGCAGTCCAGTAGTACTCTGGTTGCATATTTTGTGGTGCTACTTGACTCGCCTGGGTTGGGCGGTCTAGGCCCGAGGTCGAGTCTAAAACCCTTTAGCCCTAGGCATGAGGAATGACCACATAAAGGTTTGCAGGATAATCCTTGAATGAGATCATAGACATACTTAGGGTGGTTTAGCCAAGCAGTGACTAGTCTCGTATGTGTGGTTGGTGACTTGTGAGTGCAAGGGCCACATCTTTCAACCACAAGGCATCGCACACATGATGGTCGCATTTATCGAAGTGACCTATGAACCTAGTACCTATACATGTGTTGAAGAGAGGACCCTTAAACTATTGTGATCAATGTTCAAAAAATCACTGGCCCAACCGCCTCGGTGGCCATCAGGCCTCACCGTCCCTTCTTGGGGTTATACCACCCCAGGCATAGCAGTAGGCCAGGGTGGGTGGCTAGTCACCTGTCTAGCTCCAACCACCTGGGCGCCCGGCCTGGGCCCCTTCGGCAAGCTGAAAATAGGCCATGCTCAAGGGAATTTTTAGTAATTCCCCCCCTTGAAAGGGGGAAATAGGTCATGGGGGGTATTTTGACCCCCTAAAACCCTAGTGAGAGATTTTCCTCCCCAAAGTACCTTTTTTTTCCTTTTATTGAGTTTTTTTTTGAAAATCAATTTCGAACTCGAACTTTTCGATTTCTTGTGAAATTGAAAGGCATTCGACACTGGTGTTTTTGGAGGCCAAAAGTTTGCAAAATAGAGGTTTTGGCATCCCAAAGTAAGCAATTGAAGCCTACTTCGACTGGGTTTTGAAAGGTTAGTAAATTTAAATGTTTACATTTAGAATTTCATTTTTTCTAATGAGTATTATATTGTGTTATTTTTTTAGGTAATATTCTTGTGTCTATATTTGAATTTTGGCTTCACATTATGGTGAAACTTCTTCCTTTTTTTCTTTCTTTTTTTTTTGTTTTTTTGTGATTATAAAATGTGCTTAGGTATGTTTCACTATGTATTTTATGTACTTTATATTTCATTATCATTTAATTCGTTTAAAAGTCATGTACTTTTGTTTGAATGTTGGAACTTTGGATTTTGAAACTCTATAATATGTTGGATTTTTTTTGGGTAGTGGAATGTACTGAAGTTGAACACTTGAACTTTTAAACTCAGGTTTGAGGTAATGTTTGAAATGCTTATGGATTTACATTTTTGTCAAATTTTTGGGCAATTTTATTGTTTAAATTTACGTGACTTTGTATTTTCGCTTAAATGGCTAATGGATGTCAAAATTTTGCAATTTTATATTTTTAAACATGTAAATTTTAGTTTGTATGAAATTATATTCCATAATTGACAACCCCATACCGTTTTTTTGTCCCCGCCCTCCACACACAAAAGGTCCGCTACACAGTAGCCGACCTACGTGGCCGTTTCTGTCTTCTTGAACATTGATTGCGATAATGTGCACATGTTCATGTTAGACGTGACTTGTCCTTAGAAGGGACTTGTAATCTACAAAATAGACTCATGTTCCAGCTATTTATTGGCCAACTCAGATGGACCATTCGTAGGCCCCTTCTATTGAGTGTGCGTCATGAGTTCTGCTGGGTGGGCTTGAGAAGATAGTCCAAGGACCATAGGAACTAGCATAGCTGGATTGGCTTTGTAGATTTGCATATTCCTAACCCTATGGATTAATTCTCTTCTAACTATGTTTATTTATGTTTTTGATGATTATTGGATTATAAAAAGGAATTTTTAAAATGCATTATATATTTTTAGTTTGCTTCATGAATTTTTAACTCAAAACAAATGAAATTTTTAGCATTAAAAAATATAGATGCATTTTCAAGATACCTACATGAAATTAAACATTTGCGTTTTTTTTGTTTTTGTTTTTTGGGCCTAAAGATTACCTAGACCCCACGTGGGACCTAGTAGCCATGGGCCCACATGAGGGAAGCGCAGAAAGTGTGGGGTGTAAGACCCAGTGGGGCTCCATAAGCTGCACACCTCCCCCATAATTCCTAGTTTTTTGTTTAATATTATGTGACCTTTTTGTTTTAATGAGTTTTGGAAAGCTTCGAGAAGTCTTCTAAAAGGTCAAGGAGTTTTAAAACGCTTCTAGATGATTTTAAGATAAAAGGAAAAATCTTTTTCATGAGAAACTTTCCTTTGGTCAAGAAGAGAATGTGTTAAGAAAACTATAGGATAATGGTTCTAGATCTTTCCTTTTAATCATGATTTTCAATTTAGTGATGGAGGGCTGAGATTAAAAGCCTCTATTCACCCCACATATTGCCTTAAATCAACAGTCTAGATCAAATCCCAAATATGTTGGTAAACACTATGAAACTACTATAAATACAGGGTCACACCCCCTTCAGTGACATCATTTCAGAGAAGCCTATCTCTCTCACACCCCTTCTCTCTCTCTCTCTCACTTCTTCTTCTTCTTCTTCTCTTCTATCAACCCTGGGGAGGCTTGTACCACCCAAAAGCAAGAAGGGGTGGTACATGCCAACCAAAAAAGAATAAAGGGTATTATGCCACTCCCAAGGGAGTGTCGGATGGTCATCTGGCCTTAAATTCAAATTGTTCTATCCTGGTTATGCTCTCTTGCCCCAAAACTAGTTCTAGGTTTGCACTAAGAGCTTCCCACTTAAGAGGATCCAGCAGGGATCGTGATCAGTGCCCCATTGAGCATGGTGATCCGGAGTGGGGCGTGCCGAAGTTCTTTGGAGGTGATCCTGTAGCATTGGGTTTCCGGTAATAAGTCTTCCCTTGTTCTTTGATGGGAACATGACATTGTCCCCTTCCCTAAAACTTATGGTCTACAAAAACCCTTGAGTTTTTGTAAACCCCATAGACACCCTCACATTTCGCAAAATAGGACCAATACCCCCCTCCACACATTTTTAAGTACCAAAATTACTAAATTTTCCCTTATCCTTCTCCAAAATGCCAGAGTCATTCAAATTGAGAAAAACAAGGCAACTTATTTCTTTTTCCCATGGAAAAGTCGCCAAAAGTAAATTTAAGGCGAATTCTCATATTTTTTGGTTATTTTCGTTCCATTTCCCAGCAGTATTTTGGATCGCATAGAAAATAATCTTCTTTCTTTGGTTCTCATTCCTTTTGGCTCTGGGTTTTGTTGCTTCTTTTCATATGGCGAAAAAAAAAATCCAAAACCAGCATCAAAAGCCTTAATCCCTCATTCCCCTCGCCCGCTCATCCCCAGGAAGCAAGGCCATCTCTCTATGCAATATCTCTCCCCCAAAACCCTTGTTCCCTCATTCCTTTCTCCCTCTGCAGCATTTCCCCCCAAATTCCTCACTCCCACATTCTCTCTCATCCCCAGAGCACTAATAAACAGAAGTCCACATAGAATTATCCATTCGTAGACAAAGTTTGAAGGCCTTCCACTAATCATTTCTTGAACAATGAAAAAATAGTTCCAAATAATACAGTACCCAAATGTTACACCAAAAGTATCACCAGAACGTGGTGCTCATGCTTCTAGAACTCTCACTCAAATTATCAAATATAAATAAAAGAATCCGTTAAGAAATCAGCATAACACAATCTCATAACTTAGAGAAACACACACAAATGGACTGATAGTATTGATTACAACACTATCTCAACCAGCAATTAGTCATAAACTATGGTTGCTATATCAAAAACCGACCCGTGTTCCACATACTCTAAACCTTCATAATTTCAGCACCATTGGTTCTTTAGTCCTTAATGATTCCAGATAGATGCTGTAGAGAGATGATAAGGCTGCATTTTACTGGTCATTAAAGATGGGACGTCACCGGGGATGAGAGTGCAGGAGTCAGGGTAATGGGGGAAATTTTAGATGGAGAAAGTAGGAGGAGAGCTTTAGAAGTGTGGGCAAAAGGGTTTATGGTATAAAACAAGGGGAAACTTACCTAAATGTCTCCTAGGGTTTCTTACTGTTTACCCATGTTCAACGAGGTATTGTGTATTTAAGAATTCTTCTATGACTAAGTAAAGAGTGGGGTTTCCTTTTAGATTCTTCATGTGGTTTGTTGGGGTTTATTCTGCATATTCTACCCCTAGAGCATACTTTCTGGTGAATCTCTGATGAGGTTTTGGGTGACGTTTTTTCTCAAATCGATGACTTTGGCATTTTGGAAGAAAAAAAGGACAAGTTAGTAAATATGATACCCATAAAGATGTAGAGGGGGCTATGTGAGTGGGGGTCCTTGGGGTTAACACAGGTCCAGAGGTTTATGTGGACTGTAAGATACATGGAGGCGGGAGTACATCATTTTCCTGTTCTTGATTCAAATTTGTTATGTGATTCATCTTTCTTTTGCGAATAAAAGTATATGTTTTTGGCAGTAAGGGTGGATATTTAGATTATAGCGGGGTTTTATTTTATGATTTTTTCCATTGTAAGTGACTTATGTAAGTGGCCTTGCCGGTATTAATAAATAAATTTTTTGAATACGTACACCATTCTTGTTCTACCTTGCCATCTTTCAAGCTAAAGCCTTTGGCCATTTCGCTTGCAAAGAGGATCTGATATCAGTGATTAGTTTGTACATTGTTGAGTGGGATCATTGACTAAATTATTTTCTTCTGTTTTATGTGACGTTCATTTCTGCGGTTTAGGATTTAAATTAATTAATGATTTAGATTATATAAGTATATACTTGTCGAAAATAATATAGGTTGTTCACCTGTTGGGTTTACATGATCAACGACTTTCCCTTTGCCCAAATATGGACTTAGATGTTTCAAATTTGAGCTTCATTCAAGGAGCCCGAGATATTTTGGTCCATGATTAATGTCTTCATGAGTAATCTAATCATCCATTTTTCCAGATTTTCTGAATTAAATTTGATTCACACAGATTTCCTAGGTGTGATTACCTCTTCTTGCTGTGTAATTTTCAGGAATTTCTCAACACTGAGATGTACCCACGTGTAGCTGTTGCTGTCCTTTTTCAAAAGCTTGCAAGTCTTAGAGAAGTCTCACGGCTTGTGAAACAAAATGAAGATGCTTGTGCTGCATTCCTTCATGGGAGAATGTTTCTTCTGGAGCTGTTAGATTCAGCGGTATCTGGGAATTTATGCTTTTTTCTCTTGTTGCAGTTGTTTTACTGTACTAACCGTAAATTCTTATTGTTTCTATCGACAATGGTTTTATCTTATAGGATACTGTTATTTGTAGAGAAATTTATTAGTCTTTGTTTCTCTGATATGTTGCATGCTAACATGGGCTTTGCTTTTATAAAGATAAGTGATTCTATGGAATCAGAAGTAGCTTTTTTGTATGGGATCCATGAAGCATTTCGTATTGTGAATCAAATTTTTATACATAAACTTCAAATTTGGATCCCTGTTATATCTATATATTGGCTCAAGGGTGATTCATTAGCTGTCCTGCATTTCACCTATGGAGACGAGACTTTTTACTTGGTTATTACTTGAGTTACAACTCACCAGTGTATTAGTATATTAGATTTCTAAATTGACCTGGTACTTGTTGAGTTCTTTGTACTCATTGGATTGAATGTTGACCCTTTGTTAGCATTTTAGAAGGAAAAAAATTGCTCTGTAAATAACTTCAAGAGTTCTTTCGTCAACTTTTCATCTATAGCTGGTTCAAGCCTATTTGGTTTGTTTTGTTCGTAGCATACTTTGTGTTTGTATCTTGTGAAATCTGAGGTTGCCTTTGTTTATCCCTGAAACAGGTTAACGACAAATATCTCTCAAAGGAATTGTACAAAAAGCATAGCATGGTGAGATGTTTCTTTCATTGTGCTGCTGGACTTGTGCTATTGCTTCTCCATCTCTCCTTTGTAACTATTGTTTATTCTAGTTTCTTTTATTCCTTATTATATCCTTATGATTGACACCTGTCTCTTTTTCAGATCCATAGGCATAAAGTCCGTGCTTGGCAGATGATTTGTGTGCTCTCTTTATTTGTTGATGAAAGCATTGTTGAAGAGGTTACATCTATGCTTCATGTTTGCCTCTATGTGAGTGATTTCCTACCTTTTATTTGTAATTTTTAGCAAGCATGAAATAGTTTTTTGTGATTGCCTGTTGTGATATGTGTGGACGCTTGTTGGTACTTGTGTGCGTGCATGCGTGGGTGTGTGTCTATGAAAATGCAGTGGATTTTAATTGCTTCTTACAGCATTATGTTTTTAGAATATTTTTGTTTTATTTTATTTTTAACTTATGTTATATTCAGTAGCCGGCTCCAAATAATTGGGATAAGGCTTGGATGATGATGATGATGTTATATTCAGTGATAAATGAATGAATGAATCTGGAATGTGCATATGTGAAAGATATGAATAGCATTTCTTCCTTCCATGTCCTTGAATTTGAGATAGTTTTACTCTTTGTTCCCTTGTAGAGAAACAATCTACCAGCTGTTCGACAATTTTTGGAGATTTTTGCAATTCAATTATACTTGAAATTTCCATCCAAGGTTTGTAATATGACTTTCTATTTACAAAATATCCATTCACAATTCTTGCATTCTAATGTCCATGTGTGCATGGATGCATATGTATGCATGGATAAATACATGAACTTGTATGCATTTATTTGTATATTTGTGTGTTTGACTATACTCACACATGCATGCATTCATGCACACACACATATATATATACACACACACACACACACAGGCGCACATATATTTATATTCATGCATCTCTATATGCATGTCTGTGTGGGTGTGTGTGTATAAATAGGTTGACTGTGTGTATCTATATATGGACGGTGACACACATGCACCCCCATTTGCTTTGCATATATGATGTGATGCACACGACATTGATCAGATGGTAGTGTCTTTTGTCTGAATTCTCAGGAAGCTTTTTTCTAGAATAAAAGTTTCGGTTTTAGTTTCTTGCTTGCAGCTTACTAGCAGATAGCTATATATTCTAATTGTCTGAACGGTTGAACTCTGTTTGCATTCTGATAATTGGATCTCAATCTGTTGAAAACAGTTCATCTGATGTCTTTCAAAAAAGATTTAGAAAATGCCAATTCAGATCATAATCACCCGATCTGGATTGGATATCAATAAGGCAAATCCGGTTCCCTACATATATCGGGAACTGGCTAGTTCACACCGTAGACCGGCCGGTTCAATGACAAAACCGCCAATCCTGTTGGTGAACCTGCCCAGTTCGCTGGGTGAACTGGTTGATTTCGACGTTATTTGGTTTTTTTTTCATTTAAGAAGAGATGGCATGTGGCTCAACCCCTCCTTAATTTATCGCTTTCAGCTTTTCCTCATTTTATAAATTATATTCAAGGCCTCCATTTAATAAAGATGGCCCACACTCCTCATTGAGGTCTAATTTACTCATGTGCTCTCAGGCCTTCCCCCTCACCTCCTCTTATAAGTTGTAGGCCGCCCTTATCCTTTTGCAATAGCCGATGTGGGACTAATTTACACGACACTAACTTTCTTCCTTTTAGAACTTGTATGAGAATACATTTATTATCGACAAGGGATTATTGATATTACTTGTAGCATATTGAACAATACATCGCAAAAAAAATTTTGTGAGTACAATAATGAAAAAATAAACTTCATGTTTTGTTTAAATTGCGTAGTGTTACTAAAATTGTATATCAAGGTAAAAAAAAAAGGGCCTAAGCCTTTTCTAATAGCCACCCAATGGGGAGCGTTGGTATTTTTTTTTTATTGCACTGGGCCAATAAGAGAGAGAGAGAGAGAGAGAGAGAGATGGGTAACAAGGGAGAGAAATAGGTAACATAAGAGAGAGAGAGGGAGATGCGTAACAAGGGAGAGAAGTAGGTAACATAAGAGAGAGAGAGAGAGAGAGAGGTGGGGGGGTGGGAGAGCGGGCTTTGGTTGATATATAGTATAAACAAAAAATTAATCACTGGATAGAAAGAAAATAGGACGTAGTGGTAACATATATCGTGTTATCCATGTTTCATTTCAGATAGAAAGAAAAGAGGATGTCCCAATATTCACGAGTTTTTGTAAAATAATAAAAATATATAGTGCACTATCTCTAATTATTTTTGGAAACTCAAAAAACAGTTTTTTTTTTAGGAATTTTTAGCGATTTTTTGAAAATATTTTTGAGCCAAAACTTGCTGATCCGCCTGATTCTCTGATCCAGATCACCAATTCACCGATTCGACACGGTTTTTGAGGTGGCTGATCCATTTTTTTAACCTTGGTTTCAAATAAGCATGTTAGAGGAAATAAACGCCTGCAACATCTCAACCATTATTATTTTAGCCGAAGTAGATGTCTCTTCATAACTGTGATAACTGATTCAATGGTTATGAAGACTTGTGAGTGTTGTCTACCCCCTCAATATTGCAGGCTACTTAGAAGTGGACCACGTTATCATAGATTGTAGAAGTATGTTGTATCTTTCTTGGCCCTCTGGCTGCCTGCTATGAACTCGTCTGAACCTCTGATGGATCGAGACTGGATGGTGAAATTCTTCTACAGCTTTAAATAGAAAAAAGTGGATATATCTTGTATGTTAGTATCGTTTATGTGCTTTGGTTAGACATTTTAATGATGTATCATACTATAGGTTGTCTTGGCTGTCTGTTTCATTCAATGATAATGTCTTGTCCGTCGCCCTTATTGTATACCTTATTGAGAACAAGTGTGTGAGGTTTTGCTATGATATCTTAGCATTTACTTGCAGTTTGTTTAAGATATGTTTTTAAGGACACCTCTAAAAAGGTCTCTCTCAAAATGGTGTCCACCTTGTGCAACAAGAATTCACCATCCATTTTCCCAAAATAAGGCAAAATTCTTGCCAACTCCATGCTATGGGAAGCAAAATGTCATCCTCTAGTGTTTATATGCTTCTATAATGTGTTCCAGCGACCTGCGTCAACAACTGAGAAAGATGTGCCGAGAAGTTCAGGTGCAAAAACCTTTGTGCATCTGAATAATGTTGCAAACTAGTAACAACCTTGACATCTGATATGTTTTCATCGATGATGAAGTGGTTAACCTAAAGAGCCTTTCTGTTGAAGTATGCCAAATCCTTTTGTGCATTAGAATGATGAAAATCTTCTGTGTTTATTATCTTTTCTCATTTATAACTTAAATAAGTGTTGCTTATTGCCTGTCCCAGATCCGGGAGCAATTTGTTCCCATTTTTCAAGATCACAATATGCGGCCTCAGGTAATGTACTTCCATTCTCTAGTCCTTCTTTTATATATATATATATATATATATATATATATATATATATATGTATTTTTTTTTTTTTTTTCCATTCTTTGTGTGTTGATAAGTTCTTGGTTTAATTAATGCAGGCACTTTCCTCATATGTCTTCATTGCAGCCAATGTGATTCTTCATACTACTGAGGTATCCGTCCAGTTAAAACACTTGGATGAGTTACTTCCCCCGATAATCCCATTATTAACTTCTCATCATCATAATTTACGTGGTTTCACTCAGGTGATGCATCTGTTGCTCTTAGATGCTACTACAATTTTCAATTCCCTTACCAGGCCATTCCTTATCAGTGTTTTTTCCCTTCTTTTTATTAATCGTAGATATTAGTCTATCAAGTTCTTTGCAAGTTGATGCCTTCATCGGTACCGACCAACTCAGAAGCCATTTCTATGGAGAAAAAGTGCTTCCTATGTTTGAGATCATATTTGCAAGAGAACTCGGACTGCATGCGGTACAGTTTGTATATTCCTCTGCAACTTTTATGATGCTTTTCATATGGATGTATGCAAGACTAGTGACATTGTGAGCTTATGTGTATGTACTGTGAAAGCCTGCTTGGGATTGGGGTTTGCAATTGATTTGGTTAATGTTAAAACTGCCATAAAGGAATGATGTATATCTGCAAACCTTTTTGAGTCACGTGCACCTGCTTTTTATGTACATACACTGTAAAATACCCCTAATACTATGTATGCCTCTCAATTATAATATTATGATTCATAGATAATAGAATACCATGCCCACTATTTTGAAAACATATTTAAATCACAACACGTGGTCAAAAGGTGGACTATGTAACCGGGCAAGTTAATACCAATTAAAATTTTCTATCATTTTCTTATTGTATTGCTTGCCATTAAAACAAAAAGTACAAATCTGGAAATGAAAAGATGCAATGGAATAAAGAGAGTATAAACCAAGAGAATACTTTATACCGTGCCTTAGGTTACCCCCAAGGACTTAACACACCCCACACTGGGTCTTCTCCACAATAGTACATGATATCTTGGTTCAAGATCTTCTCTCATAACTTGGGAAGCCTAAGCAAAACCAGCAAAGAGCATAACATGCGCTGTTCTTGACCAAAGCTCTACACATGAGCGTCAGGTCAAGACCTAGGGCTACGCTATGTGGCTTGGGCGTGCCACCCCTTAACTTATTTTTCCTTTTTGGAAATAGAAGAAGAGAGAGATATTTTGAGAGTGGCGTGCCACTCCTTGTGGCTTATAGAGAGAGAGAGAGAGATGTCAAGTGTAGAGATCGAACTCTCCCATAGCTAGTCTATATAGAATAAAGGCTAGGGTTTCTAGGGTTAGGGTTTTGCCATCATTATGAGATTCAATCTTGACCTTTGATCTTGGAGACCTATGTAGTGAAGAGACATCATCCATTCATTCATTAGATCAAGTATCTTGATTAAAGTAATAAGGTGGAACCATTATCCATCAGTTTCCATAACTCCATTCCTATCAAATATTGTGTAGAGAAAGTAATAAATCAATCACAATTATTTTCTTACACCTTCCTATTTTGAAATCAATAAAAGTCTCTGCACAAAAGGTTTCCTAAAATATCAAGTCAACATATGGCATAATTGTCATCTTTCAATTTAGGAATGTTTAGAGGAGGTGGGGCACACCACCACCCATAGGGTGGCCATGTGGGCCCCACACCCCGTAATATGGTAGGCCCAATGTATCCCAATGGGCCCCCAAATATGTCATACATATAAATTTATAATACCTCTAAATATTTTATTTTTCTTTCAGATTAAAATAAATCTTGAAAATTTATTTTTCCTTAATGAAAAATCTTTTCTTAGTGAAATAAAATACCTAGAGAGGTCTAAAAATTTATTTTAATTATCTGAAAAATAATTAAGATATATTTAAACATATCTAAGAAAATTTGATGGGAATTTGATCTATAGAGTTAGGATTACGACAAACATGCTGAGGACTTCATCCTCTCTAGAGACTGTACCTCACTGCACCTTCTCAAACTGACCCAACTGATCCCATGACCGGCCTCTCGCAAAGTCAGTCAGTGATTCTAGGATTCTAGGTTCATGATTGGATTATCAAAGTCAGTCAATGAAGTGCAGGAGATAGAATTCTAGATTATGGATTACGGGTCCCTCCCTGAGGACAAGTCCAGAACCCATTTCAGCAGTATGCTCTATGGGTCCTTCAAACAGTCCAGTGTTACAGAGAGTCAGCTCTTCTACACATGTACACATCACACAACTTTATCCATAAATGGCCGCTTCCTTAATGGCTATCTGGTATACATGTTGTGTGTTGGTAATGATAAGAATTTAGGCTCTTGTCCTCTCAAGCCATCCATCACACATAAGGATCAAGTCCATGTCCCTTGGCCAATTGTCCTAGGCACAACTCCGACCTCATCAAGGGATAACCCCACATAGAAAACCCTTATCGGTTGTGTTCACACGTGCCCAAGACTACGGATTTTTGGACATCACATTGAGCCATAGCTAGTCAAAGCTTAGGTGTGTTTAGGCATTAGAAATGCCTCACAGTCCAAAGTGGCCCACTGGAGCCTTCATTTCACTATATATTTTTCAGTACATGTTCTCATAAGGCCTTTAAATGGCCACAAAACCCCAACAATGGTTGCCAGATCGTGGTCTTTTGTGCATCGGCACTTCATAGTTACACGATCCCCAAGTCTCCTCATGTATTGCAGATTATGGAGTTAGGATTATTTTAGTGTTACATGCATTCTCCAATAGGTATATGTGAAGTTTGTTGTTTTCTTTTGAATATGACCAAAGTCTTGTCTTTTGGAAGAACTATTCCATTGATGCACTATTTTAATACGTAGATAACAAATGCTTTGTGCCTCCAATATTAGTTGATAAGTTTTTTAATGGACATTTGCTATCTATTGTAATTATTTTATGACCATGTCCAGCCTTAGATCATCAATGGAAAAATTGCTTGATGCCTATGATCCTATTGCCTTGGCCACTCCAGCAGGATTATTCTCCTCAAAGCATGAGGTCAGGCATACTTATATGTTGAAAATATGAAGGAAATGCGCATGTCTTGCTTTAAATATTATAAAACAAAAACCATTGTCTTTATTCCAAATTTAATGCTTCATTAAATATCTTTTCTCTTTGGTAGGATGTTGCCTTTGAATGCGCTCCAACTTCTATCTTTGAGAAAGTCATCAACTTCCTAAATGTAAGTACTTCGTCAAATTTTAGGTGACAATCCACATTTTAGTTTCATTTTATTTTACCTTTTACATGTATGTTTGACTGTGTGAAGAAGATCATGTATTTGTGCTATCCATATTCATTTTAAAATCTTTCTATGCTACAGAATATGAGGTCCTCCCTAGTCATTATTAAAATCATTCATTTTTCTGTCATTATTTGTCACAGTAATTTTGAATACTGGGGTTGTTTGGTCGGAAGTTAATACCATGAAATTTTAGCCAAATTCAAGAATTTAGGATTCAGTTGTATAAATAGATGTATCCGGTGTTTCAATTTGATTATAGTATTTCCGCCTTTAGCCAAAGAATTCTTAGGAATTTGATTGCAAAACTCTGTTAATCTGGAAGCACTATTACAAAGTTTAGTGTGTTAAAAAAAAAATCTTTATCTGTTTTGGGAAGATGGGAATCTCTCTCTCTCTCTCTCTCTCTCTCTGTGATGTGATATCTTGCTGAAATTTGAATCTTTAGCTAATGCAGATGATATTTTTTGGCCTCTCATTGTAATTAGCAAATTTCTGTCTTCCTTCTTGACTTGAACACATCTCATCAAAAAAATTTGCCATTTTCAGCTTCCCTTGTTAGCACAAATGAATTTCTTCGTGGCAAAAGCTACATATTAATTTGATTTGAACCACATATATCTCTCCATTTCCTTTTTTTTTTTGTTTCTAAGTCTCATTTCTTCTGTTTCTATTTTTGATATCCCCATCCTTGAATCTTATGTTGTAATTGTTTGAATCTTTTCTGGGTTTCTTTTCAAACCCATAGTTCTCCACAATGGATCACAGGTTTTTGTTGTTAGGCCCCAAGTATGACTCCCATGAATATCATTGTGATCTACCTCGTGGGATCCATTCTTGTCAGTTTTGTGGCTATAAATGCTGCATTTAACACTTGGGTCCAGTTGGAAGTGTAGTCCAGCAACTTTTCTTTGGATCTCTCATTTGGTTATTGGAATCAAGGCTCTAGTCTCCTGTTTTGCAATGCTCTGGTGCCTTGAGCCCTCCTAAGCTTCTCCATTTGGGGTCATACATGAGGTGCCAAGGTGTTACCTCCTCTGAGGCAGTATCTTGTAGGGTTGTTTAATGTTCTCAAGGCCTAAGTGCATGTTCATCTCGAACTTTATCATTTTGTGACAGCACCAGAGTATGCATGTCACATCTTATATGGCTTTGCTTGTGGTGGTCAAGCAAATTGGAGTAGATATTACTTTTTAAGTGAGCAGCTTAGCATAATATCTTTCAGTTTCTATGCATTATCATAAAAAATTAGTATATTTCATTTTGGAAGTTGGAACCATGACTTGCATTGTCTTCTTTTCGGTGATCTTTCAGTTCTATAGAATATAGATACTTCTTTTTCTTCTTTTTATTTGTTGGGGATTAGTATCTCCATTTCAGGGAAGTTGCAGTTCATTGTCTACATGCATATTATAGTTGTGATGGTTGGTTTATGGGTTGACATTTGAATCAGCCCTTTTATTTATTATGTTAAACTTTACACCTGAGGACATTCTGAACTTGTATACATCCAATGTATATGAGACCATCCGCTATCATTTATGACGAGATTCATATTACTCTATCATTTTTGCATGCCTATCACCTAGTTAATTATCCATTTACTACTATTTGTTCATTCCAAAACACGCCATTCTATTGGTGAAGTTAGAATACCCTACTCCCATAATTTGGACTTTGAAATGCACTTGAGTTGTATTGATCTTAGTTTTAGAGTTGGGGTTATAATTTTGAACTCCCTGTTACCGAAGCTTGAATATTAAAATGATAGTATATCTTCCACAATTTCCTCCTCCTTTTCAGGAGGGGTTTAAAATCTTTTCAATACTACTTTTAAAGTTAAAATGCCTCTCCTTTATAATTATAGTTGTACAATTTAAGGCCATTTTATGATCCAAATATTGGGAGTATGATATTCTAACTTCACCATTAGAATGATGTACTGCAGAATAACCATTTACTACTAATTTCTAAACCATCTAATCCTATAGGATGTTAGAGAAGACCTGAGAGACACTATGGCAAAGAATGCGATGATTGTCAAGAATGACGGCCTCGCAGTTGCTGAAACAATGAAGTCTAAGGATCCATCCTTTGAAGCCGATAATGAAAAGCTTTCTCCCCAAATTATCAATGATACCTCTTTTGATTTTCAAAAGAAAATTACTCTTCAAAAGCATGTAACTGGAGGTAATGAAGCCTATAGAAGTGACAGCCTTCATAAATCTCTTGCAGGTATGACCTCCTAGACATTCTTCTCATGCAATCTTTTAATGGAAATAATGTAAAAAGAGTGATTTCATACCTGCTGAGCGTTCTTGTTTTCCTTAAAACTGTTTTTTGATTTTCTCAAATTCCTCCAATGTTAATTGTATGACTTTCTCGTGCATAGTTCATTTATTGTGAGACTAGAACAAAGGAGCTTTATTTGTTCAACAACTTTGTTGTATGGAGTATGTATTCACACTTTGGTTGTATCTTGTATCTGATGTATTCTCTTTTACATTAAAGACAACATAATTGTCTGATGGTAATATAACAAGGAACTGTTTGGTCCTTCTTTGCATGCGCGATTGTGTGTTTGTGTTTTGTCTCCAAAATTGCGCAGTCAAACAAAATAACCAGACAAATGCACACAAGAGGAAACAGATAACCATTCAATTTTATTGAAGTACAAGAATGCACTTACAAAGGGAGTGGGTTCCTGAGTCTCCCGGATCCGGGATAGCCGGATCCTCTTAGACCTCCCTGTTTATATGTTACCGAGGGAAAAGCACTCGGTCGATATGATTGGATGACAAATTCGATAGAGGATTCAACATGGTTTCCTGTTGGAAATTTAGCCCCGCCTTGCTCGTTTTAAGTGCGAAGAAACCATGCGCCTAGATGATGCTGCTAGATGATCCCACCAAACGAGTATGATCCGATTCGAGTTCCCTTTTTCTGATGTTTTGATCTTCCTTCCTTGCTATAATTCCCTCTTTTGGTGTTTTGGGGTTTGCTAGGGGTTAGGCTCAGGAATTTGGGATCTTAGGGTTTCTTGGAATATTTTTTGGTTTTTTTGATATGTTCCTATTTTCTATGGGTATTTTAGGGATTAGGAAATTGGGAGAGGGTAATTTGGGTATAGGACTTTGTTTTTCACTCTAGGTTAGAAGGATATGGAATTTCTCTCACTAAGAGAGGCTCTTAATCAAAGTTCTCAACACTTCACAAATGAGGGTTAAGGGGTATAGAATTTATAAGAAACATGGGTGGAAAGTCAATAATGGGGCTCATAGGTGGGTGGGTTTTCAGAAGTTGACACGGTCCTGGCAAAAAATGACCACTTAGGTGCTCAAAACTTGAGAAATATCATGAATATGCCCTTGGACAGCTTCCCACTTGTTTAATGCATTTTTCAACCGTTTTTTCTCAAAATTTCTCCTGAATTTGATTTAGAAAGTTGCCGTGATTATTTTGTGACAAATTTGGATAAAAAACTTCATAGATTGGGTGTTATGATCATTTAATGAGTTTGGCATCAAACATTTGAAGAACACTCTATACTCCTTTTGGATTCTTGCAATTACACTCGTTATTATCTGTAATTTGACGATCTTCCATATAAATCTTGGACCATTTGACTACGGGTTTCTTAGGGCGTTTTTGTAAATTGATGGCCGATTTGGGCACCCCATTTGTATTCTCAACTTACAGAGTCATATCTCGGTCATCCAAAATCTTGATTTTTTGGATTGCTTTGGAGTATCTCAGATTAAAGTTTAGAATGGTTGGATTGTCGTTTTTAGCATCTTGACTAAGGTTTGACTGTGCTCCATTCTTGACCGCCATTGCGAGTTTGAGCATGCAACTAGTTCAGATTTCCTTCTTTTTTAGTTGAGAGCTTTGTCTCATCACCTCGTAGGGACCTTCAAATTTTGGGCCTAATCTGAGAGTGCATTTGCCGACCATAGCCAGTTCTAGTGATTCCTGCAATAATCTGGTAGTTATCCTACTGGGCATCTATTTGGCTTATCGACCTTGTGCATTGCATTTAGTGGGCCATCGTTTTGTCTTATTTCTTCATTTCTTTTATTCAGGATGACAAGAGGCCCTTCGAAAATTCGAAATCTGGGGTTTCACCTCCTTGGGACTTTAGTTTGGTATTGTGCTCCACAGTCACGGCAACTACCCCTCGGTACTTTTATTTTTCATCAAAATACCCCCAAACATGGACATGAACTTTTGAGGGCTTTTGACCAGATTTAGCATGTAGGATATAAATAATATTAGCCCAAATTTCAAATTTGGACTTATGGTGTTATTGTTCATCTTGTTTGGGTTCTCCTAGTTTACTCTGCTATTTGACTTCTTTAAAATCCCAAAAGATTTTGAATATTTTTATATAACTATATTAAGTGTACTTTTGAAGCAAAGAAGTTCAAAATCCAATATGAAAATCTTTTCTGAAGTACTCTACTATCTTTATCTTGCTTGAAATTTAAACCCTGTTTCTGATTCTCAATATTTGGGATCTGGTTCTGCTTGAGAACCACGATTTCTATGTTTTAGTAACACAGCGATCATGACATGAGTGAATCACAAGAACCATATTTTCTATCAAATCCAGATTCTAATTGATTTCACTTGGAAATAATGAAATCGTAGTTGAGTTAGCTCCTTTATATTTCTTGTAAAAGGTAAATTACCTTTCTTGTTGAGGGTGCATATCCCCTATGAAAACCATCCACAATGTTGTACTACTTACTAGAGTTTGATTCTGAACAAACACACATATTATCATGGATTGCATGATTGAGGTGGGGATGCCAATATGTTAGCGTGGATTATTGCGTTAATTGTTCTTCTTTTCTTTCCCGTTTTTGTTTTTTTTTTTTGGGTGGGGGGGTGTTTGCGGACACTTGGTCAATCAAAATCTATCTGATATTTGTTATTAAGCACTCTCTTGCACTACACTGAGCTCCAAGGACCTTTCTTTTGGAAACGCTCCAAGAGTTATTATGATACAGTGATACATACAAAGATCTGAATTCCATGTCTTGCTTCTACATTTTTTTCGAAAATAAAAATTTACCAATTTTTTTGAAAAGAATAATGATCTTTGGATACAGGGCTGGCCTTTTGTTTCTTTCCAGAAATAAGAAATAATGTTCTCTTTGATGTGCTGATACTGTGAACTTGAAAATGCAGAAATGGAAAAGGAAGATGAACTTTTGAGTTCAATGGCACATTCAAGAAACAGCATTTTTGAAGGAATCAGAGGATGTCGACAGCATTTTATCCTTGTTGCATCTTTACTGGATCGGATTCCGAATCTTGCTGGATTAGCCAGAACTTGCGAGGTTTGGAATCTTGTCCATTATTGTTAATTAATGTACTGAACTTGTCCTGCTCTCTCTCTCTTTGGCACATAATTTGGCCTATGAATGTTATCCATTTCTATGCAGGTTTTTAAAGCAGCTGGTTTTGTCGTTGCAGATGCCAGCATTGTGCATGATAAGCAATTTCAACTAATCAGGCAAGACATAATTGTGCCTTACTATATGCTTTCAATTCCTTTCAGGCCAACAAATAAAATTCAATGTTGTGACTCTAAACCAAAACTCCTTATTGTCGTTAATTGATTAGAATCTACTCATGTGCACTACTGTCCAAAAAAGGTGAAAACCCTTTTATTTTAAGTTGATTTTAACTGATTCTTTATTTTGTAAGTGATTAAGATTCTCTTAGATTGACAGTGATGGAAATTTCCTTTTGATCAGTATGTTAAATCTTAACTGCCCATAACTCTCTCTCTCTCTCTCTCTCTCTCTCTCTCTCTCTCTCTCACACACACACACACACACACACACGCACATACACACACACACATGCCTAAGCAAACTTGCTTACACATAGGGTATTTTTGCAAACATACCCATACTCATTGAGACAATGGTGACCCAATAAATGGCAGTTGGGGTTAACGCGCTGAGACAATGGTGACCCAATAAATGACACAGTTTGGTTAACACGCTGAGTCATGAAAGGGCAGTTTTGCTTCTCCACTTTCTCACCTGGAGATAATTCAAGTTTCTTTTCTTTCTCTTTGCTGGCCTCATCATAGTTCCATAATCTATCTCCTTCACACTTCTTTCCCTGAAGATTGCTGTCCTGGATATCCATCTCTCCTAGTTGACCAAATGGTTTTTGTTCAGAAATCCTACATTATAATAGCATTGAATTTTGACCGTTGCAAGAATTTGTGAATCTTATTTTCTACGTTTTACAGTGTGACAGCAGAAAAGTGGGTGCCTATTATAGAGGTCCCAGAATACAGCTTGAAATCTTTCTTAATGAAGAAGAAGAGGGAGGGTTTTTCGCTCTTGGGTTTGGAGCAAACAGCCAACAGTATACCACTTGACCAGTATTCTTTCCCTAAGAAATCAGTAAGTTCCAATCCTACTGCTTTAGACTCAACTTCATTATTATATTAATCCTTTCAGTTATTTGGGAAGTGGTGTGGATATGTTTAATCCAACTTGATTTGAAAATCTGTTTTCAGGTTTTGGTTCTTGGGAGAGAAAAGGAAGGCATTCCTGTTGATATCATCCATGTTCTAGATGCGTGCTTGGAGATCCCCCAATTAGGAGTTGTGAGGTCTCTGAATGTTCATGTCAGTGGTGCCATTGCTTTATGGGAGTACACAAGGCAGCACAGATCGCGATAATCCTGAGTGATCCATATTACGTGAATTCAGTAGCCATTTGTCGTGTGTATCTGCCTTTAGTTTTATTATTATTATTATGAATTTATGTATGTTTCTATGGTCAGGCACGTGCCTTCCTCAGGTATCTATGCACCAGAGGTAAGCATCTCAGTACTCATTAAAAACCCAATTCCAGTCTAATCCAGTGTAACTTATTTTGCTATATTTCTCTTCATCTTTGTAGGAATCAAACTTTGTATGAACTGAAATTAGGATGTGCAGCATGGTTATATCATTCTTTTCATTCAAATTTGATAAGTCCCCTCAATTGATATTGGGCGCTGGTCTTTTGTTTTTTTTGAAATTTTAGCTTTTTGGAATGTTTTCTTTGTGCAGCTACCCATCTTATATTTCTAACAAATGAGTATGTGATGATGCCATGTCGTATGTCCTAAAATAAATTTGAAACAGCCACAGTATTCAAAGGAATTGTATCAGTGGGAAATGTTCATTGGTATTTGAGTATGTGCACATTTTAAATTGTTCACTGAAATTTGGAGTGGTTTCACATTTTCCAATTGGTACAGCTATTATTTTGTGATACTTTAGCAATTATTCGTTTCCGAATTTCTCGAGTAAAAGAACATTTGATGCTGCAGGTGTTTAATGTTCGATTCTTGTTCACTGTAATTGCAGAATGTTTCAGGTAACGGTTTATATTCTCCATTCTTCACTTAATAAGCATTTCATCAAACATTGTTTTATAATCATTTGAAAGTGCCATTGTACAGCTCAGTAGTGCTGAGCCTCTTCTTAAACTCGGCTGTTTCCCCACTAAATAAGATACTTGCCCATCAAAAGGAGATAAAATTGAAGGCCTTTTGACAATAATAAGTTGTCACTAACTGCTAAATATTTGAAATTTTGGTGACTATTTAGCAATGCATGAATAACATCTTCAGATCATTTTGATGCTTAAGTTGAAAATGAGGGATCTAATTTGCCTTTACTTTTTTTATTGTAGGCTTATATGATATTAGTTTCTCTTTCGAGATAATCTGCTAGAATTAAGGGCACTTCTTGTTCATGTAAAAATATTTTTTGGGGAAATAGAAAAAATTCCTTCATGTGGTTGTGTGGGAATATTTTCACGCCAATCGGCAGTTAACTGTTATGAAAATATTCCTACATCTAACCATATGAGAGAATTTTTCACGTCAAAATATTTTTCGAGAAATGTTTTTACGCAAACCAAACTTGCCCTAATTGTTTGGTGCCTCCAGGGATATGTTTCACGAGATGGCCACTCCAATTCTATTAGAATATAGAAGTCCATGGCCTGGAGTAAAAGATTTTCCAGTTCGCAAGAATTGGTGCAAACTAGCTCCGATTCAGCAGCTAAAATGGCTTCATATTGAGCTTCAGCACTGGCTTTTATTTGGAGGATACTTGGAACATTACCCAGCAATCTCCCAGTATCTAGTACTGTATGCTGAAATACTACCATTCAATTGGCGACACCAAACTAGCAATGAGCCTCCGAGCCTCTCAAAGATCTATCCAGAGGGGATGTATTGCAATAAATATAATTTGCCATTAATCTAAAAATAGTTGGTCTTAAGGTTGGATCTTGTTATCACTTGTAGTTTCAACCCCAAAAAAAAAAAAAGAAGGGGGTGGTTTCTTCATTTAAATGAAAACAGGAAAAAAACAATTTATTATCCAAATTAATCATATTTTACCCTCTATAATATTTTGTGTTTTAAAAGGGTGCAAATAGCATAAGGCTGAACACCTCTGAAATATGCAGTTTTGGCACCAGAAACCCTAGTGATGACAAAAAATTCTACTTTTACTTTTGATAGTGAAATTTGAAGCTTCAGATATGGTGTGGATCTGGTGAATGCGTGAATAATTCGAAATATTTGTCAACAGAACATATTCCAAGATATATTAAGGGCTTGAAACTCATTGATTTTTTCTTTTTCAGATCCATAATTTTGAGGTTGATATATAATCAATTTGATGCTTCTTGGACTAGGATCAACAATTTTCGGCAAGATTTGACATTTGGCTTTCCACAACCATAGGCTGAGCATTTCCTTTTCAAACCCATTTTAGCTTATATTAGATGTCTAAATCATACGTATATCGGCAAACTAAAATAGTACTAATATATACTCCAAAAAGTAGGAGGCAGAAAATCGGGTTAAAAATATGGATTACCAAACATTAAGGTTAGAGAATTTTAAGTTTTGGATTTGGCTCACGAAAATCGAGTGAAAAGTCGGAATGTAAAGATAATACAATGTAAGATTATGTATTGCAATTATTGTATAGATATGTTAAAACTTTTGAAAAATTATCTAGTTTCATGAGAGTCATAATTGACAAATTGTCACCTTTAAATAAATACAACAATATTTAATATATGGGAAAAGTTTATATAGAGCCGAGGCCCTAAACAATCACATTTGAGCCTGCATCAAAAATTTCACCAGATGAGATTGTTTTGATGCCCAAAAATCCTCAAATTGATCATCTCGACATCAAGTTGCATGAATTTGAAAAAAAAAAAAAAAGTGATTTTAATTTTTGGAAATAGTGTATTTTGTATTGCATTTTTGGACCGTTAATTTTCAAGATTTTCAAGTTTACATAGATATGTCGATTTATACTATTTTTGAAGCTTTAAACTTTATAAATAAAGATGAAAACGTATCTTAAAGCTATCGCAAAGATTTCTAGTTTAGAGCGTAGCCTCTATGGAAACCACCACCCTTATTATATTGTCATAATGTCACAACACAAAACATAGGATAGATTTATTGGGAGCATATATATATATATATATAATGAAACAATAACAATATAAAATTCAAGAACTACGATTGCAAATAATATGATGGTAACCCAAGTTATAGGAGTACTATTGGAAGAAAAAACAAAAGATACCCTATTCAAGAACTACACTAGCAAATAATATGAATGGTAACCCAAGTTATAGGAGTACTATTGGAAGAACACAGAAACCCAAAAATTGTGTTCCATCCAAAATGCTATTTTATATACATCAATGAAATAAAAACTCGTGTTTTAATCGGGGACTTGCCACTGGCCATTTTTTTTGGTATTGTCAACGAGGAGTTTTCATTGAGATGATGAAAAGCACAATGAGGGAAAGCTAGAACCAAAAGTCCCAAAATCCAAAACCAAGAGGAGCGAAGAAAGGGTGTGTGCGTCTAAATGAAAAAGGAACTCGTATTTCAAAGAGTGAAGAAATTGCCCAGTTCAACTGCACGGATGCATGTATGTGTTAAAGTAGCCATGCAATACACACACATGAAGAGAGAGAGAGAGAGAGAGCGATCCGGCCGTTTAGAAATGAAAAAATCATGTGTGCATGTAAAGTATGACAGACAGCTTAGAAACTAGTCCCCCAAAAATAACCCTATTCTAATGCTTACAAAAGTAAAAGTAAACACATTAAATTATCCAAACAAAATAATAGAAAAGAAAGGCAAGGCAATACCTCTAAGCCTCCGTACAAATGCATCAATCATTCCCACCTTCCTCATGAATATATACAGAAACCTCTCTTCTCTCACTTGTCATCCAATGGATATCTCCTCTCTCCTCTTTCTTCTCTCTCTCTTCCATCTTGTGTCAGCAAAGGTGTTCCTTGTCTTGATGGATGACGACCCAGTCATCTCGTTTAAGACTTCCAATGCCACCCTTGTAATAAGGTTTTTTCAGTTTTTTTTTTTTTTTAAGCTTTTTTTTATATTTTATTTTATTTTATTGTTTTGGGTAATTTAATGGGGATATAAACCTCTACCGATTTTTTAAATCGTTAGTGATTTTTGGGTGAAAATAGAAACTTAAACTTTAACCAGGGCTCATGTCCAAACATTTTATTGGGTTTTGCAGGAGTAATGAAGCATTTTAAATCGTTAGTGATTTTTATAAATGTTGGTTGAGAATAGAAGCTTAAACTTTAACCAGGTCAGGTGTCTAAGCTTAAACTTTATTGGGTTTTGCAGGAGTAATGAAGATATGAAAGTGTACAAGGAGAGTTTGATAAAAAAACATGATTCGTTATTGGAGTCTGTCCTCTCGGATGTGACTTACACCAAACTCTACTCGTACAACCATCTCCTTAATGGTTTCGCATTCCACACCGACTCCCTTGAGGTACACTCGTTATAAAAATTCCCTCTCAAGATCACCTAATGCCTTTTTTTTACCACAAAATAATAGTTAAATAAATAAGCGCTTTGCTAATCTAATTAGTTAAAAAGGGTTTTGACGAAGATGACAGAATAAATAAGCGTTTTCTAGACTTTGAAATAAGTTTTGTAGTCAATAACTATAGTCTATAGAAGAGGTGACCTCAAATTGAATGAAGAGATGACCTAAGTCTACCAAGAAATAATGCATGTGGACGCGTTCATATGTAGTAGTGCGTTTCACTTAAGACCCTTTCATTAATCTCCCTTGTATATAATTACTTTTTTAGGAAGGATTAAAACGGCATGAAGTAAACATATGCATTATGCATAGCAATCACTAATTCTTAGTATTCCGACTACAACAATAGCAATAGCTACTCTAGTAAAAAAGATAGTTATCAAGATTGGAGGAACCAGCCAGTTGGATTGGACCTCCCACAGCTGTTTTTACTGATCTGATCGAATAAATTGGGTTTGGTTGCTAGTGTAAACTCATTTTTTGTTGATTTTGACTAATTGAATTGGTTGATTTTCATAGGTTTGTTTGGCTCAATAAATTTGGGTAAAATTTGTAATACATTTCAGGATTTAAATTAATATTTGTACTTTTAAATTTTTTGAAGGACGCAATTTCTATTAGTCCATGTAGAAATGAGTCACCTCTTAAAAATCTATTTTTGAGATGGATTTTTGGACTTAATTTTTAAGGACATGTAATCGAGATCATGAATATGAAAAAAATAAATAAATTTTGAAAATTAGAAATACTAATCCTATTAAGAAAACATTTGGATCGTTAGTTTCAATTGTTTTTAGATGGACCACTTATTTGCATCCATCTTCAAGATCGAGGCTTTATATCTCGGGGACCCCAAATGTAGAAATGCGGTCCCCGCCGCAAGAAACAATTTTCTTTTTTTAAATTCAATCCAACTAGTTCCATTAGTGGTTGGATTGGTTTTGACTGAATCAGACCTCTTATCAATTCGATAACCAGTACGATCTCGATAAAATGTAAAAACATTGTTACTAGAAGTAATTGGGTATTATGCAGGCACTAGAAATGCTGCAAAGCACAAAAGGTGTCCGACTCATTCATGAAGATTGCAAAGTATCAAAAGCCACAACGCACACGCCAGAATTCATGGGAATCCCGATCAGTGTGTGGCCACAGTTTGGGGGAGCCCAGGATTCCGGCAAAGGAGTGGTCATAGGGATGATAGACACCGGTGTCAACCCCTCCCACCCCAGTTTCTCCACAGGCAATACGACCTCTAATAGTAGCAACCATGGTCATGAGACCACTAGTACTAGAAAGATGATCGCTAGTGCAAGCAATATGAATCATGAAACCAGTAGTGATATAAGTGGAACCAACATGAGCCATGGTTTTAGAGGGAGGTGTGAGATTGGAGAGGGGTTTCCTGAGAGTACATGCAGTGGGAAGATTGTAGGGGCACGATATTTTGCACGTGCGGCCATCGCGGCTGGAGATTTCAATGCCACACGTGATTATGCCTCACCATTTGATGCAGATGGCCATGGGAGGTAATCACTCGTTGCTTGCTTTTTTTCACCATTGTATTCTTTACATAGGAATGAGCATGCCTCAAATCTCATGTCAAGATGATTTATAAAATAATTAAGATAAAACATTTTTAGGCATTTTATTTAATGGCTGAAGCTATCACAACTATCTATTAAAATCGGATAGGAAAAGTTATCGCAGTAGTTTTTTTATGTAGGTGGCAGGGACACGAATGCTTCCCTTTGCGCATAAATACTTGACTTTGCTAATGTTCCCCTGTTAATGCAAAAAAAGTTCTTAAATAACTTTTTTTTTTTTTTGGCGGGATTGAATAGAATAAGACCATTTATCTTTGTTACAAAGATGTCACAATGATTTACGGTCATTAGATGTCAAATTGGATGGCTTTGGAGTTGTCACAAAATTCAAGAGAACTTTGAGTCTAGTCAATGACACTCTTACAACCACTCGATTTGAAATTTGACGTACGGAATAATTGCGACCTCTTTATACCAAAATAAATGGTCTCTTTATATACTCTCTTCTTTTTTTTCTTTTTCTTTTTTTTTTTTCCTGTTATCATATCCGCTGGAAATCGATCCTCATGATGTAATAGGCACTGCTCTTCTTGTTTAGTCTTCTTATTCAGGCCCTGGTCTTCTTGTTTAGTCTTCTTATTCTTCTCTTTCTCTTTCTTGTTTGCAATGACAACATTCGTACTAATAATTACATGCAAGTATTTTGCGATATCAATTATATATGTAACGTAAGAAACTTACGTGTGTGTTCCGTAATGTTCTATTATTTAAAGTTTATGTATAATTTTTATTATTATCTTTATAACTGTATTTTCTGTAATTTTTTAAATGACTTAATTACTAACATTTTCGATCTTCAAGATCTCAAAATAAACAATTTTAGAAATTGATTTATATTTTAAAATATTTGAACTCCAACATTAAGTTTGTCAGAAATTTGTGAAATTTCCGCTTGATTTTTGGTTTTTGAATATTCGAAATATAATATATTTTGGATATGTAATATCCCAAAAGATTTAGGAGAAAAGACATAAACCCCATCTAAAATTATAATTCAAAACAACCCTTGGTCCTAGAAATAACCCATGGAACATAAAAAAGACATTTAACATCCTCTTTACCTTTTCAATCGTCCACAAAATTTACCATTTTTTTTCCCTTAATCAACATATTATTTAAATCCTGGAAAAGCTCTCTTTCTCTTTCTCTTTCTTCTTTACTTGGAGACCTCTTCTTCTCTCTCTGGCGACTTTTTTTTTAATAATTATCACTCTCTCCCCCATCTCATAAAGCTAACGAGTTAAAGATGCATTACAAACTCGATTTTTATAATGAGGTTATTAGAAAAAGAAGAAGCGTAAATTCGGCAATTTGGATAATAAAAAAAAGGTAAAGAGAAGGTTAAAACGCTTTTTTTGGTTCAATGGGATATTTTTATTTGAAATTAAAATTTTAAAGTCGGGGTTTATATCTTTTTTCCCAAAATTTATTTGGCCCAAAAATTACAAAATTTTAGACTTTCAAGATTTGAAATATAGAAATTAGCTAAGGTCCCATTCAATACCCAAACCTTTTAAATACACAATTTCAAACTTTGAAGTATGAAATAGGGGTTGTTTATAATAATAAAACGTATAAATATAAATTAAAAAAATTTAAAAATGACTTTTTAATAGAAAAAGTATAGACTATTTACTCTGTGTACGGTTTGTATAGAGCCTAGGCTCTAAACAATCAAATTAGATCCTACCTTCAAATAGTATCAAGAAATGTGGTTTCAATACTGGAAATCTTTGTGATAGCCTTAAAATATATTATCATCTTTATTTATAAAGTTTAAAGCTTCCAAAATAGTGTAGATCAACAGATCTATGAAAACTTGAAAATTGACGGTCCAAAAATAAGTTACAAAATACACTTTTTCCAAAACTTGAAATCCATTTTTTTCTCATGTCCATACATCTTGTTGTCGAGATGATCAATTTGAGGATATTTGAGCATCAAAACAACATCTTCTAGTGAAATTTTTGTAGTCGGCTCCAATTTGATTATTTAGAACCTCGGCTCTATATAAACTCTTCCCATTTACTTTTAGGACAGAAGTGACAATTGACTTTGGAAAAGTTTTATATGTGCCCCCTACAACATAGAAGTTCTATGTTCCCCCTTATCCAACAGTCCATTTTTTAATGGAGGGCTAAGATTGTTTCAATCACAATGTCACGTCTCTACAATGTTTTATTTTTAATTTTTTTTCTATAGAATTTTTTGACACCAAATTTTGGATGTCTATCCATATATTAAACTCGCACTAAAAAAAATATATATAAAAAAAAAAAGTTTAATAAAAAATGACCAAAATACCCCTGAAAGATTCAAGAGGTATTTTGGTCATTATTTTTTATCGAAAAATTATTGTTAATATTTTTTATAGGTGCACCCCAATGAGAAGATGGCACGTACCAAATTTCATATTCAAAAAAATTGTATTAAAAAAACTAAAAATAAAATACTTGGAGACGTCGGATCTAAGATCAAACGCCGAGTGGCTCTCTTGATAAAAAATAGACGGTTAGATGGCAGGGGGAACATAGAACTTGTATGTTATAGGGGAAACATAGAAAACTTTCCCATTGCCTTTATCTATCAACTTTTAAATCTAGATATTGTAAATGTGTCATTGACTTGACTCAACAACCAAAATAAAATTTTTTGAATTTTATGACACACTTAATGCCATTTAATTTGACATCTAAAGACCAAGTATGATTGTGAAGCCCTTGTGATAATAGTAATGGTCCTTTTTTTAATAAAAGAAGAATTCAAGAATATGTGCATGAATTTATCTTTTTCTTAATATCAAAATTGTGGTGTTAGAGTTATCCATAGAGATACAAGAAAGAGAGAGAGAGAGAATGAAAAAAAGGTGTAGTAAATTTTAAGGGGGTCTGCTAGATATTGCAAAAGATTCAAGAGTATTTACGAGGAAATCTGTATAGTTGAGAGGCGATTTTGTAACACATCGTATTAAGTTAGCAAGTTTGTCGCTAATAAAACAAGGAAAATGTTTACCATCCAAAATATTTGAATGGTGTGGATTTTGGCATGATAAACTTAGGAGCCCCATATTTCCTTCTCTCATGCGTTCCCACCCCTATCTCCCTTCTCACTTTATCAAATTGGTTTCTCTTTTCAAGCTTTGGCTCCATGGAATATTTTTTCTTTTTCTTTTTATTTTTTTTATTTTTTCCCCTTCTGAAATTATTGTGCTATGAATGATTTTTGGGTGTTTTCTTCTGTTTACCTCTTTAAAATAGGTGTCTGTCCAAAACTTGTGAAGTTGGATTTTTGATGGGTTTCCCTTTCTCTCTTTAAAACTGGTTTCTCTCTCATTGGTATTTGATGGCTTCTCTCTCTATAATTTGTTTGGGTGTTTTTTGATGGTTCGCAATTTTACTCTAAATTCTGATCTAAATTATGTGGAAGTTGAGAGGAGAATGAATTGGGTTTGTATCATGACTTTTGCTATGGATTTTTATCTCTTTTTTTTATATTTATATTTTCTTTTGACTTCGGTTTTTATTTTTTTTGCTACTTTATAAACTCAATTGATGGAAGGATTCTTATCCTACACAGTGTGTTTCTAACTTCTGAGTTTCCTTCTTCCATTGAAGGGTCTCGATTTGATGTAGATAGAGAAAAAAGAAGAGACGAGAGAGAGAGAGCATAAAAAAAATTGTAAGACTGATGTAGATAAAGAAAAAAGAAAAGCGATGAGAGAGAGCATGAAAAAATTGTAACTCTCAAAGAAGAAATTGAGGCCACAGAAAAGCCTTGATTTTTCTCATTGATTCAGGTGCCAAAGTGAAGGGTACATATGGTTGCACCCCTACTTTAATAAATAGGGCTGCAGCCTAGTAGAAACTGCATCTATAAAACAAACAAAAGCTGGATATTTAATTTCAAATGAGATCCATAAGGCCTTTGTTTGCTTTGTGGATGCAGTTTCTATAAAGTTGAGCTCTATTTATTAAAGTTGGGCTTCAACTACATGCACCCTAGGCTTTCTATTGCCCCAGTTTCTTCTTAAACCATCTCTCAATTGTTTTTTGATGCTCTCTCTCGACTCTTCCTTTTTCTCAATTTGCATCAAATCATCAATTTTTTTAGTGCTCTGTCTTTGAACAGAAATTGAAACCCATCAATGCGATAAGGAAACTCATAAGTTGGAAAAGAATCCTTCCATTAATTGAATTTATAAAGTAGCAAACAAAATAAAATAAAACAAGTCAAAAGAAAATAAAAATATAAAAAAAAGGGACAAAAATCCATAGCAAAAGCAATGGCACAAACCCAATTCATTCTCCTCACAACTTGCACCTAATTTAAAGTAAAATTGTCAAACCACACCCAAACAAAAAATTATTGAGAGAAGCCACCAAATACCAATCAGAGAGAAACCCAATTTTAAAGAGGTAAAACCACACACCCAATAATCTTCCATGGCACAAAATCCACACTGTTCAAATATGGACCCCCTCAAAATTGTGCGTTTCAGCAGATGATGAAAAATGGTAGGTTTTGAAAGACTTGAAGATTCGGGGCCATGTTAACGCATTTTTTTGCTGGAAAAGGGTTTGGGTGAGGGTCTAGAATTAGGATTCTCTTCAGAAAGAGAAACCAATTTGATAAAGTGAGAAGGGAGATAGGGGTTGTGATATTTGATGGAAATGCATGAGAGAAGAAAAATGGGGCTTATGATGCCCAGGTTTTTTTTTTTTTTTTTTTTTTTTTATAGATTATCGTACCACAACCCACACTGTTCAAATATGGACCAGGTTTCTATGTGGTCAAGCCCGCATATGTAGAAATACATTTTAGATGGATTTTTGGACTTAATTTTAAGAATTTCTAACATAGAGATCATAAATATGAAAAAATAAGTAAATTTTAAAAACTAAAAATAATAATTCTAGTAAGAAAACATTTGGATTGTTAGCCTTCATTGTTTTTAGATGGAACACCTACTTGCATCCGTTTTTAAGATGGATGCTTTATACTTTTTGGACCACATATGTAGTGTCCAGTCCGCATGAAACAATTTTCCTTCAAATATTTTGAATGGTGAAGAGGCTGAAGCCCTATCAATTATTGAAAGAAAGATGGTTGGATAGCTTTGTTCTAATTTTTTATCTTAAAATTTTCTATAAACTTTTTTGACATGAAATATGGGATGGGCCTCATAAAAATATTCCTAATAAAACATAAAAATCACCAAATTATCCAAGTTATAGAAGTATTTTAGTTATTTTATTGCGTTAGAGACATCTTTTTTGTTACACCGATGTAATGAGAGGCTACGTCCACCTTTTATGTCAATATGATTCATAAAAAATGTAAAAGTAAAATATTTTGATCGTCCGATAGAGATGTTTGGAAGCTAAATTGTCAGATTATAATCGAAGCTATCCAAGCTTTCTGAATGGTATGTAGGGGTGGCAATGGACCCAGACCCCTGATGGGTAGATCCAATCAAAGTCGGGGGGATAGGTCCAAAAATTGGACCTGGCGAGTCAAGTTTGGGTTCAACACTATTTAAGTTTCTATCTGGGTCCATGTAAACCCGACCCCAAATAGTATTGATATTTAAATAATATATAATATATAATATTTAAATAAAGAAAAAGTTTACATAAGGATGCAACCTTATAATGGAGAACTACGGATGCACCTCAAAAATCCATCTGAAAAAGTAGTTTTAATGTTGAAAAACCCTTTGATTGATCATCCCGACATCGAAATGTATGACCATGAAAAATAAAAAGATTTTGAGTATAAGAAATAGTGCATTTTCAACATATTATCTACACCATCCATTTTCAAGATTTTCATATGTTTATAGATCTACTTGATTTTAACCATTTTTTAAATTTTCAATTTTATAATTAGATATAAAAATAGATTTTGAGATAATCCTAACAACATTTTACATCAAAATTCCAAAATTTGAAGGTGCACCTTACCTCTATAGCTACGGATGCATCTGTATGCCAACTGCACCCTTTAAATAAATATAATTATAAGTTTTTAGTTTTAATATCTAAATAATATATTATATGTTTAACAAATTTGTGAAATATATTTAAATAAATAGATATTTGGATTTTTGGGTTAGATCTCGTTCCATCCCACATTATATTTTAGGATCAGGTCCGAGTCCGGCCAGTCCGAAGCCGAACCGACCTGTTGCCACCCCTAATGGTATGTATACTTTTCGTGCAGCAAGGGGCACATCGAAAGTTCCCTCAAATGAGAGGTAAAATGGCGAGTCATGTGTTATATGTGAGAGAGAGAGAGGCCATGTTAGAGAAAGAGTACTGAAAGTCAGAAATTAACATAAATAACTCTTAAATTTTATGGCATTTGAAAAATCTTCCTCATATTCATATTTTTCACTCATTTCCTGTTTTGTATCTTTTATTTTTCCAAAATACTCCAAGTCTCAAGTCTAGTGTCCTTTTTTTTTTTCCTTGAGTGACAGTTAAGAATACGAAGTCCGGATGGAATTTGAGTGAGGGACTTGAAGTTCTGAATTGCTTATTCATGCACAAAATACATGTATCCTCAATTCAATTCCGAACTTAAACACTTGTCTGCCTATTTGAGGGAACAAGCAGTTTGGAACTTTTGAGTTTTAGATAATTTCAAAACTTCCACTCAATTTCAAAAAAAAAAAAAAAGTCAATTTGAAACTTTAATTTCCAAATTGATTCACTGAATGAAAAAAAAAAAAAACATTGATTTGGAACTTGACGTTCCAAGTCAAAGGTATTTTTTAAATGAAAAAAGTCAAAGGTATTTTTTAAATGAAAAATTTTTAAAAAAAATGCAAGAAAAGGACATGAGCATGAAATATGAAAGATGGGGAATACTTTTTAAATGCTACAAAAATAAGATATATTTATGTTCCATTATGCTGTAGAAAAATTTTAAGGAGTAAATTTATTGGCATTCCAAGTGCGGTGGAAATTCCATCACGTTCTCTCTCTCAATTAGTTGATTTCAATTATTTTGGAAAGAAGTTCCATGTTAACATTAATAATAATAATAATAAACCTTATATTAGGAAGAAGTTCTGATAAGGTGTCAACTTTATAGTATAGCAGTGAGGTACACCTCAAATATCTATTAACGATATTTCAATTTATTATCTCCACCTCGAGATGTATATGGAAGAAAGAATGATTTTAAGTATTTAAAATAGTTTATTTTTTGTAAGGCATTGTCTAGACTGTCCATTTTTAAGTGTTTATAATTCTGCTTGATCTATATTATTTTTGGAACATTAAATTTCATAATTAAAAATAAAAACAGATTTTCAGGCCATTATAGGACTTTTCAAAATCCACCTCCATTATACTGACGTTCTCTCTCTCTCTCTGGGGTGTAAGCAGTCATACGGCTTCAACAGCAGCTGGAAATCATGGTACTCCGGTGATTGTAAGTGGGTTCAACTATGGTGAAGCTAGTGGCATGGCTCCTGGAGCTGGGTCAGTTAAAATAACACACTCTCGGCTATAATTTAAAGATTATGTTATTATTGTAGTGTTTATTACGAGA
Source organism: Amborella trichopoda (assembly GCF_054954075.1). NCBI lineage: Eukaryota > Viridiplantae > Streptophyta > Magnoliopsida > Amborellales > Amborellaceae > Amborella > Amborella trichopoda. Next base: position 50,118,507 of record NC_142338.1, on the reverse strand, counting down.
AGATTGATTTGAAATACGTTGTTTTGCAGGATTGCTGTCTACAAAGCATTGTATTCCTTTGGAGGTTACATGGCCGATGTCGTGGCTGCCGTTGATCAGGTTCCAAATCTTATCTTAAAATATCCAACATTACCTTGAGTCAATGCATTTCTCAGAAGTCATAATTAGGAGTTGTGCTTATGCTTGAGTGGTTAGTCGTTGACATTAATAATTCTACATCTCAAGTTTGATTCCAACTATCACATCTCAAGTGCGATTTGCTGAAGTACCACAAAGAAAAAAATAATAAGACCCTTGGGTCTGTACAATTTCCAAAAAGAAAATATTCCCATGATTATTGAATTATTACATTTTTAAAAGACTCAAACACCCTTGAGTAAGTACAATTTATAGAAATGATCAAAATAGCCTTAATTCAGCAATGTTATGGTGGTCACAGGCAGTCGAGGATGGAGTTGATATAGTGAGCCTCTCTATAGGGCCCTCGAGTGTCCCCCCCGGATCCTCTGCCTTCCTCAATGTTCTCGAGATCGAGCTCCTCTTTGCTGCAAAAGCCGGTGTGATGGTGGTTCAGGCAGCAGGAAATGGCGGTCCCACCTCTAGTTCAATTCTATCCTTTAGTCCCTGGATCACCACAGTCGCCGCCTCAATTACCGATCGCAAGTACAATAATTCCATTGAGTTGGGCAATGGCCAAAGGTTCCCCGGCACTGGCCTAGCACGTAAAAAGTCTTTCCTTGTTAATATTTTTCTCTTCTTTTCACTACAATAAAGAGGAGTTTACTGTAATGCAATTGGCTAAGGAAAACCATAGTCCTATGGATCATAACCATCCCAAGTATAGATGAATGGTGATGGAGTGTGGGACCTACCATTCAAGTCATGTGGAGTTGACGTGGGTCCCACATATTCTCCATCACTATCCATCTAAGGATTTAATAATAACTACCAGACGAACTACGGCATCTCCATAGTTCAATAATGTGCAAATCCCTTTAAAGATGTTCCCTTTTCCATTGATCTCTCTGTCCTTTCTCGTATGAGAGCTCATTTGGCGACCTATTCTCCTAGTCTTGTTTAGTCCACATAATGAATTATGTAATAAATTAAAACAAAGTAAACGAACATTTGTAATAATAAAGTAGACATATAGACTGTTGGGTTTGGTGATAGTTAAATCACCATACCTATATTTTCTTCTAGAAGATTAAAGGTATTATTGCAAAAAGAAAAGGGACTTTCTTGGAAATCAAGAAAGTGAAATTTATATAAGGGAATCAAAGAACACATAATACTCATCCTTTGAGGATCACCCCTTTGGGGGTTATGAGAATGGATCTCCAATATGTAGATACGTCTCCAAGAGAGAGAGACATGGCCTCTGAGAAAGAGGCGGTATTCCCATGCCATGAATTTTGGGTTGGCTAAGGCTTCCACTTCTAGAAAGGAAAAGTCTTTCGGTTGCTCTCGAGGTTATCTTTCCGGTAGTGATATTGCGGTGGGAAAGAAAGTCTTGATAGACGGTTTTGCTCGGTCGAGAGAGCAGATTTAGAAGTGAAGATCAATGATGGTTTTTTACTGATGTTTAGATAAAGTTATATCTCTGGTAACCCAAAACTATAATCTTCATTGTAATAGTGGATTTCGACTTACCGAGGTCGTGGATGTAGCCCTATGAGTTGAACCACGTAAATCTTGTGTTGTGGTGGTGTGTTTTTTTATGTTTTCTTTATTTATCGCACTCGATTTATAGTTGTATTCATCTACTTTGCACTTAGCACCAATAATGTACACGATCTTGGTTGGGATCCCAGTATTTGGGATTCTCAGTTCCACAAGTTAGGAGTTCACGAAACCCTACAATTGGTATCAAAGCATAAGGTGTATGTGGGGCTAAGGCTCGCATTGAGAAAGAGAGAAGTCTTGAAGTTTGATGGATTCATTGTTTGAAGTGGAGAAACATGGAGGCAAAGTGTTTGTTAAAATTCTACAATAGAGGCTAGTATGAAGAAATCAAGAAATTTATTTAATAAAAGTTGTCAAGTCAATTATGGTCATTTTGCTAATAAGGTGGAGAGTGTTGGGTTTGGTAGTAGCTAAATCACCATACCCATACTTTTTAGAATTGGAAAGTTTGTATCAAACAAAATCGCTCACAAATCGAATTTTCTTAAAAAAAAAATTGTATTTTCTGAAAATGAAAGAGGGTGCGAAAGTGTTGGAACACTTGAATAAATTCAATACTATCATTTATCAACTTGAAAGTATAGGTGTGAGAATGGAAGATGAATATAAGGCAGTCACCTTACTTTGTACATTGTCGGAATCCTATGATAACCTTGTTACTATGTTGAGTTGTACTAAAGAAGATTCTCTTGATTTGGGTTCGGTTTGTAATGTACTTCTTGCCAATGAAATTCGAAAGAAGGCATCAATGGATGGTTCGAGGATGGATGTCCTTGTGGCAAGAGGCCGGTTGGATGAACGTATTAGGTGCCCCGTTAGGTAAGGTTGAATAAACATCAAGGCCTAAATGGTAGGAGGTAGTTAGTTTCTTATTTTAAATAAGCATCAGGGCCTAAATGGCGCCTAACAGAAGGGGTTGGTTCATACATAGATTCCTCAAGTAGCCGATCAAATTCGAGGGGACCTTATGACAAAGGTTGTTGGTTTTGTGGCAACCTTGGCCACATAAAGAAAAATTGTTAGCAAAGAAAAAGGAAAAATTCGTCAGAGTGTTTCGGTTTGGGAATAGAAGGGAAAGGTGAGGCCAAAATGAGGCTCACCAAATTGAACAATCAACATCCGGTTATGTTGAAAATGAGGTGTTGATGATAGGATCTAATCTCATGTATTATCAAAGTTGGATACTTGATAGTACAGCTACACATCTTATGTGCCCACATAGATCATGGTTTGATGCATATGACCCATGTGACCGGTTTAGCATCAATGGGAAACAACCCAATGAGTGAGATGATCATAATGGGTACAATTCGCATAATGTGTATGATGGGATGGTTGAGACACTTGAAAGAGTGAGGCATGTGCCGGATTTGAAAAAAGAGTTTGATTTCACTATCTTTCGCTAAATATGGAAGGCTACAAATTTACCAGGCAAAGTGAAGTGCTCAAAGTTTCAATTGGGGCTCTGGTGATGATGAAGGGAGTTCGGAAACGAAACTTGTATAAATTGTTAGGAAGCACAATTGTGAGTGAAAGGGTAAATTTGATTGTAGAGAAAGATGAAGCTCACAAGGAGGCACATGGTTTGGCAATTGAAGATCTTAGTGGTATAAAGCAATGTCTCGATGAAGCAATTCATCAAGGTGGAGAAATCGAAGCTATGAAACTTTCACAAGAGGATGTGAAGGTAAAAACACCAAATGAATTTTCTTCGGGCCAATGTTCAAAGTGTGGTGAAAGAAGGGGCGATGTGATTAGACTGTTGCATACTACTCTAATGTTGATTATGATTATTGCTATGATTTCTATAAAATTTGTTATTTCTATTGTTTGTAGTTTTCTTGAATGGTTTGTGTTTAGCCTAGGAAGAAAATGTTGGAATGGAGTGAAATGGGTACTTCAAAGTTTGAGAAGTATGGGCAAGCATTGCCAAGGTTATGGACACAAAGAAGGCCTCATAGAAGAGACTTATGCAAGGGATCTTGGTGATATAAGATCAAACACAGGTTGTGCTTGTAGGTGTGTAGATTCACCTAGAGCATGTGTGAAGGCAATATGGCTTCAAGAATGAGAGTATTGAAGTAGGTGGAGTTTGCATAAGAAAAACAAGTACGAAAGAAGATGAGCAAGGCATACTCATATCGGTTATTGGGCTAGAGAGCTTATGGAATTGGCTAAGTTCTCTAAGTTCTTCAAAAAGGGAATAACCGGAAATGATTTGGCAAGACAAGGGTGTGATTTTGCATCAAGGTGGAAATTGTTGGGATATGATGCAAATATCACCCCTATGGTATTTGTTTTTTGTTAAAAGGTATTTTTTGTCATAGAAAATGGGTCATTTATAGAGGTCTATAAAAGACATTTTTAGAAAGAGAGAACATAAGGAAAGAAGAGAAAAGTGTAGAGAAGCTTTGGGAGGTAGAGATTGGAGGTTTTTTGTGTAAACCCTAGCACCATTGTAACTCTTGTATTATGCCGGACTTGATCGGGGTTTCCTTGCGGCGACGGTGCTGATTAATGGAGACAAAACAATGATTCAATTGATGGTGGGATTTTGGTATGAAATTTCTATTGAGTTTTCTTTCCATATATGAAGTAATCTCTACAAAACCCTAAACTTGTAAATTTCTTCTTTGAAATAATAAATGCATCCTTGCCTTCTTGCCCGTGGACGTAGCCCATTTTGGGTGAACCACGTTAATCCATATGTCTTCAATTTTTTGCTTGTGTTGTGATTATAATGATTTACCATATTGCTTGTTTTTTTATTGTACAATTTTTTCAAATATATTTTGCACCCAATATTGTTCTTGAGGGATTTTATTTGGGTTGTTGGATTCATTATTGTGGGGTGTTCACCACATCAAGTAGGGATTTGTGTTATCCCACTTTGCCAACAAGGGGTCATCCAGATAACCTCGATTGTCAACATAGACAAATCCTTTTCCATTTACAAGAAATTACACAAATTATTTTGAATGCCAGGGAGGATGAGTAAATTTCAAATTTTACTCACTGATAACATGATTTTGATGCAGCTCCGACGCTGAGAATGCTGCATTTCCCAGTGGCAGCGGCAATCGATGTCAGTCAAAGTAACACAAGCTACATAGCGGTTGAGAATTGTCAGCACCCTGGAGCATTCATCCCTGTGCTAGCGAGGGGAAAGATCATCATTTGCACTTACACTTTTGAATTCGAGTTCGAATCAGCGAGCATAACGACGGTTGCCGATACCATGGAGAAGATAGGAGCCGCAGGGTTCATAATCACTATGGATCCTGATCTTGGTGCTAGCCAAGTCAAGGGCACCACTATCACCATGCATGTCCCTGGGATCATATTGAGCAATATGCAAGCATCAGGGGTGAGATTCACTGGCTAGAATTCGGAAACAACACAAGCAATAAGATAAGATAAGAAAACTATTTGGTTTTAGAATTTTTGTTTTTCCTTTTTTGTAGCCTAGCTTGTGGTGTAGTGGTTGTGATAATTAGTTTGCATTAGGGGGATAAATGTTTGCCCCTTGGAGTTGGTCCCTCATAGAAGCCAGATAATCCTATAAAAAAGTGACAAATCTCAAACTACTTCATAAATAAAAAAATTGGACCTCCTAAAAACTTTGAAGGTGCTAGTCCCATATTGAGAATTAAAAATAAAAAAATAGTCCCAAAATTTTTCCGAAGTCCAAAAAATTTGAGCCTTATTGATAAAAACTGTGCAATGTAATGATATTTTGGCCATTGTTTAAGGATATATTAGGACACTAACCAAATGTTAGTTGGACATTAGCCATCTAAGAGCACTTAGCCATCTAGTCTAAAGCTACAGATCATTGTTAGATAATTGCAAAGAAACATCAAGCCTTTTTGTGATTATTAGGATGTCTCACATAGAAAATCTTGACAGGCATTGTGGGAGTACTACAATGCAAACACTGTTCGTAGTCGCGATGGTGGAGCCATGTCATTCGGTGCAACAGCGAGGATTGGTGATGGAAGGGAGGCAACATTCACTGGACAAGCACCCATCGTTGCATCCTACTCCTCAAGAGGGCCCGACGTAAACAATGCCCTTCTCCAAACAGCTGATGTGCTTAAGCCAACCATCATGGCCCCTGGTTCCTCCATTTGGGCAGCTTGGAGCCCCAATAGTGAAGGAGATCAATATGCTAAAGGTGCTGCAGTAGCTTCATATTTTGATTGCTTAAGTTGATGGCTCGGTGTCCATTAAGATTCTGAGAAAAAGAACTTGATACGTAAAAAATGTTTTTCTTGTAGCCAAGTAATTTAAAAAATGCTTAAATTATGGTACCCAGGTTTCTGTAACTCCTGATTTCGTAGGTTTCTTTCAATAATTATCTCTTGTTTCCTTTGGATTTCTTCTATTATTTTGTTTTTTACATGAGTGATCTTTAGACCTTATGTAGCATTTAGTATCGTTTAATACATCACATTCCATTTTTTTCTTTTTCTGCATGCTGCTTCTTTCTGGTCAGGTTATATTCTTCAAAATTATCTTCCATTCTATTGCTATTAAAAAAAATAAAGTTGTATTATATGTTCCATATGATGTCATATTTGTTTCCTTTTTCTGTTTCTCTTCTGATTGTTTTATCCCTTGAATTTTAAATTTCCTTCTCGTCAGATTTTCTTGTTCTTATCCTTTGAAAGGAAAAGATACTTTTTGTTGTTCTATCATCGATTTTTAGCATTTTCAGTTGCAAAGAAAAATCTCCTCCAGGTAACAATTAGTTCTAGTTGCAGATTTCATTAGCTATAAGCACCAACTGAAAAGGTTGGTGCTGATGAGACATAGCTTTCTTAGGTTGGAATTCCTGTTTACCCACATCAAGGAAAACAATCAAAATATAAAAAAACAGACTCCATTAAATGGAAGCATTCCCACACATTCCAACACTCATTCTTCTAAATGACAACCATTTAATCCCCCTTAAGCTCCCTGCTTAACCATAGTCCATTGCATCATCCTTCTCCAGGACAAGAATTCGCGCTCGTATCTGGAACCAGTATGGCTGCCCCACATGTGGCCGGAGTGGCTGCCTTAATCAAGCAGAAGCACCCGGACTGGAGCCCGGCCGCCATAACCTCGGCCATCATGACCACAGCTACCGTTACCGACCACTCAGGGAACCCCATACAGGCACAGAGGTCCAACCAGCTAAACACTGCCACACCATTTGATTTTGGAGCTGGTGCCCTGAACCCCACAAAAGCAATAGACCCAGGCCTCATATTCGACACCAACTTCAAAATGTACTTAAGGTTCTTATGTTCAGTGCCGGGAGTGGATGATGACTCGGTGAGAAGAGCAGTAGGAGTGGGATGTCCTTCTGAGGGGAAGTTTTTGTGCTCTGACCTTAACACGGCAAGCATCACAGTATCGAACCTCGTGGGTTCAAGAAGGGTGGTGAGGAAAGTGAAGAATGTAGGTGCCGAGAGGGAGAGATACAGGGTTCGAGTTCGAGAGCCCGAGGGGGTAGAAGTGGGAATTGTGCCTACAAAGTTTGCAGTCAATGTGAGCGCGACTAAGTCGATCAGGATCTTGCTCAAGGCGATGGAGGCGACGAATTCTTACACATTCGGGGAGGTGGTGATGGAGGGTGATAAGGGCCATGTGGTCAGGCTCCCTTTAGCTGTGTCTGTGACCAGTGCTTTGGGTTCGGGTGAGGCCTGAGACCGTGGTGTTTGGCTCCCATTGCCAGTGAATTATGAAACTATGGGAGTGTTTGGATGAACGTTTTGTTTTTTTGTTATTTGCCTTTTTTATGGGAACCAAAACAAAGAAGATAAAGAGTGAGGTTTTGTCTTTTTACCTTCCAACTTTCACCTTGTTTACTTAAACCTGTCATCTGGCTTGTAGTGAAGTTGTGGAGTAGTGGCTTCTCTCCTTAAAGTTTTTATCTAGTGCTTTGAAAACTATGATTTGATTAATGAAAAAGATCATCAAATTGGCAACTGCAACTCTCACTATATTTGATTAATGAAAAAGATGATCAAATTGGCAAATGCAACTCTCTCTCTCTCTCCTTTGTTTTTAGGGAGTAAGTGGAGGAGAACCGTCAGTTCGTTTTTTATTAATAATGAAAAAAGAATAGGACAGTTGTGCTACTAACTCAATAAAAAGAAAATCCGGCAGTCTAGATAGCAAATAAAATAAAAAATCCGGCAGTCTAGATAGCAAATAAAATAAAATAAAATCCAGGGGGTGACTTTCTTAACAACAATATCAGCCACTGTATTGCCTCTCTCTCTCTAGATTTAATTAACGAAAAAGATCATCATATTGCCAAAGGGTGCGGTTTGTATAGAGCCTAGGCTTCAAATAGTGTTGAGAAATATGGTTTCAATATTGAAAATCTTTGTAATAGCCTTAAAATACATTTTCATATTTATTCATAAAGTTTAAAGATTAAAAAATTGTGTAGATCTATATATCTATAAAAACCTGAAAATCTTGAAAATTGATGGACCAAAAATGCGTCATAAAATACGCTATTTCCAAAACTTGAGATCCAGTTTTTTCTCATGTTCATGCATCTTGACGTCGAGATGATCAATTTGAAGATATTTCAACATCAAAACAACCTCTTCTACAACTGCAAGTTTTGAGGTAGGCTCAAATTTGATTGTTTAGAGCCTCAGCACTATATAAACTTTTCCCATTGAGAAATGCAACTCTCTCTCCATGTGCATTTGATTAATGAAAAAGAGGGTCAAAATGGCAATTGCACTAGGGTGCAGTTGGAATAGGGATGCATGTAGAAGTAACGTGCACCTTCAAATTTTATCATGATATATAATTTTGATGTAAAATGTTTTTAAGATTATCTAAAAATCTATATTTATATCTAATTATAAAATTTTAAATTTCAAAAATAGTTAAAATAAAGTAGGTTTACAAAGATACGAAAATCTTGAAAATAAATGGTATAGATAATATGTTGTGAAATGCAGCTTAAATTCTTTTAATTTTTCATGGTCATACATTAAAACTATTTTTTTTCCGTTGGATTTTTGAGGTGCGTCCCTAGTTCTACATTGTAAGGATGCATGCATCCTTATGTAAACTTTTTCCATTGCGCAATTATAAGAGTCTCTCTCCCACGTTAAACTGTCTCCCCTCCTGAGTGGTGAGTGTGCAGGGGGTCAGCTGACAAACGACCAAATGCAAATGCAGAGTCTTTGCCCATCTCTCGTTGCCTATATCTTCGCCCTTCTCCTCCACCCTTTCGGTATGTGCAATAAATGTAAACCCTTCTCTCTCTCTCTCTCTCTCTCTCTGTTGCTGTATTTTCGTTGATATCGAGAGATAATGGCAGTGTTACCCAGGTGCCCTGAAATCGGTATGCGGAGAAGAAGGATTGTGCTCAGTAACACCAGAGTTTACCTCTTGCGATGGAGATTCTATCTATGCCAAAGTCACCAATCCTACTCTTTCCCCTCACCATCTTCAAGGTCTCTCTCTCTCTCTCTCTCTCTCTCTCTCTCTCTCTCTCTCTCTCTCTCTCTCTCTCTCTCTCTCTCTCTCTCTCTCTCTCTCTCATAGTTCTGAACAGGTATTTCTTCACTGCTAGCTTTACTGTTGCATTTGTATTACCGTAACCTTCCCCATCACCATTAACGGTAGGGTTCAAGTCTCCTTCGAGGTGAAAGTTTCTCTGATGTGAACTCACCAAATATGGTAACAGTAACTTTGTTTTAGTAGGAAGTCACCCCTTGTTCGTGATAAGTGTTATGTTCTAAGTTTGAATGCATGCCAGTTCTATACTTTTGGGATTATGGTCTTGAAACAATTGCTAATTGTGATCGGAACTATTTTATATAATATTTGGGTTTGATCATAGTGCATGCTTGTTACCCTTTTATTGCTGTTCCTCTGTATTTTCCAGCCATGGTTCTCCTTTTTTGTCTTGTGAAGAAGGAAAATGTTATAATTAGGACCATACTTTCTTCTGTTGCTTTTGTTTTCCAATTTAGTTCTAAATTACATGTGATTAAGCTTGTTCTCTTTGATTTTCACGGCAGACTTACCAGGCTTCACACGTAGCCTATATAAAAGGGATCACGCCTTAATTACACCAGAAAGCCATGTCTTTAGCCCTCTACCTGATTGGTATTTGTTTCTATTACTAGTCAATGTAAGCTGCTTGTGTATATGTTGCTGGCTTTTCTTTCTTTTTTTTAAGTGATCCTTTTTTTTATTGGTCTTTTCAGGGTAAATACATTAGGAGCATACTTAATTACTCCAGCAATGGGTGCACACTTCGTGATGTATTTGGCAAAGATGCAAGGTCAAATTCTCTTTCATTCTTACATAACAAACATTCATACCAATCAAGGTTGTGCAAATAAGAATCAATTAAGGTTTAGATTTGAGACATTAACATGGCACCAAGTGTTCTAAGCAGTGGTCATGCTTTTTTAATCACAAACGATTGTTTCATTTAATAGGAACTGTACATTAGATTTGGTGCTCATCTCAAGACCATGTAGATCGGTTGGCCCTTCAACCATCGTATTATAGTCTCGCTGGACGTGAATTTGACTTGGGTTGTTGCAAATGCATTCTCAAGTGGAGTTTAAATTCTGAATGGTGGCTTTATGGGGACATGAATCTTGGAATCGAATCCTTTTAAATATATCCTTATGAAAAACAGGATTCCCTAAATGTTATAGTAAAGAAAAGGAGGGGGGGCGTTTGGGATGGTCAAGTTTATGTACTGATGTTGACAATGGAGTGCCCCTATGATAATATGTGATATTGCTTGTGTGCCTACCATTTTGTTATTCCCAGAAATATAAGTTTTGGAGCAACTGTCTTTAGAATTTCTTAGCTATAAAGAATGTCTAGCCCCAGTAGCAGTAACACTGTCTGCATTTTTATATTCCTGAAAAGTTTTTTCTTCAGTCTTCTTGAAGGTAATAACTGATGTTGCTGATTTTTTCAGACAATTCGAGTTCGGCGCTGCCTCCTGAAGATGTTGAAAGGTGGATGCTTGTTACATTTGTATCTAAAATGATTGTGAGCCTATTCATATATTTCGAACTGGCAGACTTGGTGTTATTAATTATGAATCTCATTTGGAATTACTTGATTTGTAAATATCATTGGAAATTATTATGTAGGGGGTCTGATATTGCAAGAATGATTCTTTGCTCTTTTAGTTTTCCAGATAATAGAATCCAATGCTGCCAATATAGCACAAGGTTCTCAAGTTTTAGGCCCCCGTTTGGGAACACAGGTTTAGAGCCATAGACATAAATCTCCCTTACACTTTCTAATGAACTGGCACACCACTATTGACATTGCTACTTAACTTGTGGAACCCCACTTCTCAGGAAAATGCAACCGAAAAATCCCTTTGACTACAAGAGAAAAAAACTCTCTTTTTTCTATCCTCAAAAAAGTGGATAGTCTTCCACATGATTATGACCATTGAAGACTACTTTCTTTCACGATTGCCCACAAAGGCAACTGCAGGTATCCCTTTGATATGATTACCAAGACGTCCAAGCAGGGCCTTAGATTGGAATGGCAATAGAGCTTTAAATGGTGCTTTGTCCATTCTGAAACATCCAGTTTTCCCTCTCTGCACACCCCTTCCACATCCATATTATATCCTCTTTATTGTTGTTCTCTAATGTCTCATGCATATTCCCAGACTTGTATTTCCTGTTTCTTCCTTTTCCTTATCTCATTTTCCAGGGATTTGCAAGGCCTAACCGATCATCTTATTTCTAGGCAAAAAAATCTTCTTATTTGTACCTGTGATGTTTCTGAAGTTGTCTAAGGACTCTTTCTTCAAATTCGTCTAACTTCTGTCTGTATTGTTTATTTTTTGGATGATGTTCCAGGTTCTTTTTTGTAGTTCAAGGCACTGTTATTCTAACAAATGCTTCTGGGACTGATCATAAATTAATTGTAAGATATTTCTCTCTAGTTTCTACTGTATTTGTCTCTTGCACAGATAAGCTTCCTCATCTGGCTTATGATTTATGTATTCACTAATGTTGATGTTTCATTCTTTTCACCAGTCCATTATTTTGATTATGTCTTATCTGATCAATTCATCAGCACTACAGATATCAAACGAGTTCTAGTCTCCAATTTAACAAGTTCAATATTGTGGCAGCCTTTTTGCGAAATTTTCTTATCTTTTTCATTGGTTAATTTTGTTCATCACATGGTGGCATATCGAGAATGGGCTCTAGCCAGAGGTGGTCAGGGTGATGGGTACAGAGGTGGTCAGGGTGATGGGTACCACAACATGATGTCTAGAGTTCCATTCTCACCAGGTCCCAAATTAACATTAAAAAAAATGGTGGTATTTTTCAATGTTCTTCTGAAAATGCATGTTTAAAATGCCTGCAACAGTTTTTTGTATCCAATTCCTTGGGTGCCTATAAGTTACTCTTTTTTTTCTCATCAAATCTGCTGGACAAGATGGAGTTTAATACTCAAATTTGATTGAATTGTAGGTGGATTCTTATGCATATTTACCAAGCAATTTCAAGCACATTCTTAAGTGTGATTCATCTGCCACACTTGTTGTGATTGAGCGAAGGTTTTCTCTCCTTTTCCTTGCTCTGTTGTAATGCTTTTTTCGCTCAGAGTTATTCGTTTGAGTTGTTGCTTGTGAATCATTCTGGCAGATACTTCAGGCTAAGTAATTCCGCGCATTTTGTAGATTCTGTACTTTGAAGTCTAGATTGAGTTTGAACTTTGAAGCTTTGCTTATGGCTTGTAATCATTCCACACCTCTACTGGCTTTTTTAATTCTCTTGGTGGCCTTTGTAAAGGGCATCTTAGGAAAGTCCTTAAATTGTTCATCTTATCTACATGGAAAATTTAGCGTTCTGTTTTGACTGTGATTCCTCCTGTTTCTCTAGCTTTTTTCATTTAAGGTTCCATTGATATTTTTCTCATGCTAACTTAGGTACCATGCTTTGGAGAATCATTTTGTTGAACTTATTATTGGTTCAACAGATGCGCAGCCACTTCTGGAAACTAGTGGAGAGGTACACACTGAGTATTGCGGTGTTTATGTTTGTACTAGACTTCATAAGTGGCTTGCTGAGTATTGCTCTATGCTACTGTGTGTAATGCTTGTGGAGTTGCTCTTTGATTGCTTTCAGGTTTTTCAAATAAGGAAACTGCTCCCAACTTCCATCTCATATGATTTTAACATTCATGTGAGTTGTTCTTTTGACAATATCGGCTTTCTTAGTTGCCTTATATCATGTTCAGTTCAGTCCTAAAGATTCTGTGTCCTTAAGGCTTTGCTTGCAAGCGGCATAGTTGAGCAAGGCAATGGATTAGCGGCAATGCTCGACACACCTCATATTGGCCGCATTTTGCATGATTGTGCTAATGTAAAAGGGGTAAAAGAGAGGGCCATTAGTGTTGAGTGTTGACCACCAACATGATGCGATCAATTTGCTAAACAATGGATTCTGACCCCTTCCTAAACAAAACCTAGAAGTATATATTTTGTATATATAGTATTATATCCTTAAATATTTCTTTATAATTAATAAGAAATTCCTGTCATGGTCCTCACCTTCCCAAGTGTTTGCATAGAGTATTGCCATTTCTTTTCTTTTCTGTTGTATACTAAATGTCAAATTATATAGTGTGAATTCGTACCTTGTCAGAAATTCATGGAGATCAGTAAACTGTATGGTGGATAGCGTGGCCCTGACTTTCTATCATGTGATTGATAAGCCTGATTGCCATATAGACACAGCGAAGTAGTGATCTGTATATCATAAGTTTTACTTTCATGAGTGAATATTTTTGACCCGGCTACCTCATTGCCTTTTTCTTTTGGGTACGGTTTGTATAAAGCCGAGGCTCTAAACAATCAAAATAAAGCGCACCTTCAAATAGTGTCGACAAATGTGGTTTCAATACTGGAAATCTTTGTGATAGCCTTAAAATATATTTTCGTCTCTAATTATAAAATTTAAAGCTTCAAAAATAAATTGAGCAGATATATGAAAACTTGAAAATCCTAAAAATTGATGGTCCAAAAATGCATTAAAAGATGCACTATTTCCAAAACTTAAAATCCATTTCTTTCTCATGTCCTTGCATCTTGAGGTCGAGATGATCAATTTGAGGATCTTTGGGCATCAAAACAACCTCTTCTAGTGAAATTTTTGAGGTGTTCCCTAATTTGATTGTTTAGACCCTTGCACTTATATAAAAATTTCGTTTTTTTTTTGGAAATGGCTTTTATGAGTCGGATGTCTCATTTGTAGATATTCGCCCTCTGTCCATGATTTATTTTTTAGATGGATTTTGAACCCTATTTTTTACAAATAAATAATCTCTAACATGGGGATCATTAATATGTAAAAGAAAATAAATTTTAAAAATTAAGGGCACGTTTGTTTCACGTGAAAGTATTTCCTGGGAATATTTCACCTTAAAGAATTCCTTCATGTGGTTAGGTGTGGGAATATTTTCACAATTAGTCCTAACGCATCTTTTCACACCAATTGGCAACTAATTGGTGTGAAAATATTCCTACAACTAATTCTTGGGAAATATTTTCACATTAAAGAATTCCCTCATGTAGTTAAGTCGAACCAAACATGCCCTGAACAAATGATATTTTGAAGAGTAATTTTAGACTGGCCATTTTAATTTTCTGTGGGTACCATCTTTTTACACCCATCCTTAGGATGGATGTTTGATGCGTCAAGGAATGCTAATGTAGAATTGCATCCCGTGGCACGCAATATACTTTTCCTTTCTTTTTTGCAGGTTTCTTAAGGTCTTATTCAAAAATTTAAAAAAAAAACTAAAAAAAAAAGAGGGGTTTCTTATGCAAAGATGCTGTGATGGTGCAGATCATGGATTTCAACCCTGGAGAATATCTCAATGTGAAGGTCAGTAGGATTTGATATCTTTGTATGGCTACTCTTCTATCAGAAGTTTTAGCCCATTTATCTCTTGGTAATGTGATGTCTTGAAATTTAGCATAACCTCTTTATGGCTATCTGTTTCCTCCCCTGATTTCACAAAGGAAATTCATATGATAAACTGCTTCTGTGATTTTCCATCTTTTTCTTATTCATTTCTATTTGGGATACTGTTGGTATTAGACCCGCCTGGCTTTTGGTTGGGAGAAGTGAATATAATGATTTGTAAGATTTTTTATTTGGATCAGGAGGTTCACTATAATCAGCATGGTTTACTGCTTTTAGAAGGACAAGGGATATATCGCTTGGGTGACAGCTGGTAAAACATATTCGTTTTCTTTTCAGGGTTATGTGTTTACTTTTTGTGCCCCTGGTGTCTATCTAGTGCTCCATTTGCCTGAGGTGTACTGGGGATTCCACACTTTGTAGTTCTCATACTGGATGTATAACACGATGTTTGATGGTTAGAGAGTCTCTCTCACTTACCATGAGAATTAAGCATCTCAGACAATCCCCCCACCCCCGCGGGGGATGGAAGTTGGATTGGATCTTTTGTGGAAGTTCAGATTTGTGCTGCCTGGGTTAGCATCTGATATCGCAATGTGGATAAAAGATGCAATCTGATTGTTTTTGCTAAGTAACAACTATTCCTTTGAGATCTAGTGGATCCTTGCAGAGGGAAATATGAAAATCTGAAACTGCAAACCCAATTTCATTGCAAATGTGTTCCTCAATACTTATAAGACCAAATAGAGAACTGGAGGAATATTTGGGTCAACTAAAGAATAATTCCCTTAAAATTGGAAAGTTTCGAGTTCCATGCAAACCGTACTTCGGCTTCATGTCTATCGTATTTATATGGAGGTCATTTTTTATCTTTTTTAACACATTCAGTGCATTGCGTTTCCCTTTGAACTTCTTGTTCATTTTTTATTTAGAATAATACCAGTATTTTTTGTTTAAATGTCAACTAGTGCTTTTTTTTTCTTTTTCTTTTTTTTTTTCCCTTTTTTTTCCTTGTAAAACAGGTACCCAGTTCAATCCGGTGATGTCATATGGATGGCACCATTTGTACCTCAATGGTAAGACTGAGATTCACCATTTGAAAGTCACCCCCTCATTCTCATGATTTTAATGTTTCCTGATAGTAGCTAATCAAAACAAAAAAGAACTAATCATCATGTTGTTAATACCGTGCAGGTATGCTGCCCTTGGCAAATGTCGGTCACGCTATCTGCTATACAAGGATGTTAACAGGAACCCATTGTAATGCATTCATGTATGTGGTATGTACTGTGGCTGTTAAACTATGACATTTTGATGAGTTACCAAGCTTGAAATTGCATCTTTTATTGTCATGTACACAGACCGAATACTCGTCTTCCTATATAAGTATTCCCCAAAAACTCCCTGTAGATGTTATTTACATGCATACTATTCAGAAATATAGAGGCCATTTGCTAAATTTTAATTCTGATTCCACCTACAACAGATGTTGACTGGAAAGCAAGGTTTAAGGCAGCAGTTCTCTTGAAACCCATCTCAAATATGGAGTATGAGCCATATGGTATTCTTGTCTACAATAAAGATACGGTCTTTTTTTTATTTGTTTGGGTTAATTTCTTACTAGAACAATTGGTATCATTACTGGTATTATTGCGGGCAGTTTAAAACCAATACACTTTTTCGTCATGTGCTATTACATGTGGGTTATTTTTTATACCAGCGCACCTCTTTGTTGGCCGATGGTGTGTACCACTTTATTGGCTTATATTCTCCCACCTCCTTGATGGCCAATCATAGTCCACCTCTTTTATAGCCCGTAGATGTCATATAAGACATCATCGCCTCTTGGATGGTCCATAGAAATCTCAATTGTAGTGAGAGAAGGTAATTTCATTTTTCATATTTGCTAAATTTTGTAGAGACCTTATCTACTATTAAGCCAATTTTTTCTTGAATGTTTTTTGCCATTTGAGGTCCAATCGAGGCCGTCATAGAAGTTTGGTACAGTGTTTCTAGGTGGTCTGCTGTGCTTACAAACTAGTGAGTGATTAAACAATGCTTCAATGGGATTGATGTATCTTGGGGGTATCATCACCACAGCCTATTGCATCTTGGAAATCCCAGTAGGGGCTTTGAATACCTTGAA
Source organism: Amborella trichopoda (assembly GCF_054954075.1). Taxonomy (NCBI): domain Eukaryota; kingdom Viridiplantae; phylum Streptophyta; class Magnoliopsida; order Amborellales; family Amborellaceae; genus Amborella; species Amborella trichopoda. Next base: position 50,101,716 of record NC_142338.1, on the reverse strand, counting down.
GACAGCGAGACGATTGTCCCCAAGTTCGAGTTGAGCACAGTTTTGTCTATTTTTTTATTTTTCTGCTTTAGAGTTTGTCTTGTTCAAGACTTAACAGTTTTTCCACCTTGCTGGAAATCTCACCGCAGTTGAATGAGGTCTCACCATGGTTACTCTCAGAGCTTCATGCTCAGTTGTATTGTTTTATGCAATCTTACTGCAGTTAACTATGTTCCCATCAGTTAACACTTGATTTTTCACTACGGTTAACTGTTCATACTGCAGTAACTGTTTTCACCATAGTTAAAGACTTAAATCCAGTTTTCACCAAGTTTAACTTAAATCCAGTTTTCACCAAGTTTAACAGTTATATACAACAGCTAACTGTTCTCACCACGGTTTTTACTTGAATCAACTTCCACTGCAGTTAACAGCTTTTACTACAGATAATTATCTTTGTGCTTAGCAGTTAGACTCCTGCTTTTCTAGAACGCATTAGCCACATATAATTTGGATACCAGTACGGCTAGTATTTAAGTATATAGATTTCGTAGTCTCTGTCACTTATGCGCATGAACCCTGCCCCAATGTTTTATATAGCCACCATTCAATCAAGAGCCTCTAAACATAAATAGGCTGAAGCAACATATTTGAGATCATTGTCCCTTTCTATGTCGTCTATGTGACTCCTCGTTGTAACATCCTATCTTTTAATTGCTTTTTCGTACCCTTGGACCAACAACTTGCTAATTTGTGCTGCTGCTAATGAATTACTTTGATGTATCTAAAACTAATAAAACTTACAGGTACTATACATAATATGATTTTATAAAAGCTACATTCTTGTTCTAGATAGAAAATTGGGTTTATGATCCAACATTGGCCACTTAAAACGAGGGAGTCGAGCATACATAGAGAAACTTGGTCTACCTTTATGGTACCAGCACCAAGGAAAGAGGCAACCTTATGTGGAGTATGCGATGCGCATGCGTTCACTTTGTGTGATAGCATCGCGGCCCTTAGCCCTTGCTTTTGTACATCACTCATCTTTCTGGACCGTGTGCTGATTTTTGGTATTATCTATGCAAGGGCAACAAATCACTCATTCTGTATGGAATCAAATTGTCACTTTCTGAAATTTGTTTTCCTCCTAAAGATAAGAGGCAATCCTCCAGCTCTTTCTGTTTTTACTGTCTTGTACATGGAACAAGTAAAAGTTAGATGTTCATCTACTTCATTGTATCCCGAAGATAATTTTACCTCAAGCCTTTATGTACACTGACATTCATCTCAAATAGGGGGAAAATATTATTTTGAGAAATTACCATTAAAATTTGCATCTAAAACAGATGCTATAGTCTTCCCATTTCGTCTCGTACATTGATATTAGCATATATTTTCTAATGCATTGATTCTTGTGTTATCTCTTCTTCTTTGATTCTTAAGTATTTTTCTTGGGCATTGGTTCCTGCTCATTTTCACTTCTTGCGCATTGATTTCTCACTTCTTGCGCATTTCTTATTTTCCTGTTTCACCCCTCCTGCAAACGCAACATCAGGTATCACCTAATGACCCACTAGATCCAAAATGCATGACCTTGGTCCATGCAAATTGTACGCATGGAACCAACACTTGGCTTCCTCATTGACCCGCTTTATAACATGGTTTGATTTGTCACAACTCCCAAACCATTTTGTGTTTCAATTGCGAAGGAGGCATGAGTTTATTATAACCTATTGTATGTTCTACCCTTTACAATACGTTAACATTTGTATTCGGTTATCTATCTGACGTACCCATCCAATGTACTACATTTATATATTAGTTATTTGGATTATTTATATCCTTTCTTGCGAAGTTTCCATAGGACTCCCAACCAGTAACTTTCTTGCATAAATATTCCTGAGTTTTTTTTGGCGCATCAAAAATTCCCAATTCAAACCTTTCAATCAGAAAACCTCCAGGCCTGATTTTCTGGCATTTACTTCCTAAGACGCCCTTCATTCGTAGGAAATACCGCTCTAGAAATTTCTCTGTCATTCCACCCTAAGAAAACACAGAGTCTCTGCTTTCTCCACCCTCTCTAGTACTACTGTATATAGATAGACAGCTTCATCATCCTCTATGACTGAGAAAAACTCTATTTTTTTTTTGGAGGTTTCTCTGATGGTAAATTCCCTTATTTACTGTTGCTCCAAACCTCTGTTAACCCCTCTAATTCACCACTATAGCTTAGTAGCTGCAAATCTCTTGCTGAATTTCAGAAATAGTGGCTGGAATACAAAACATTAGACGATTTCCAGCAAAAAATTGGGATTTTCTTTTAGACGCATGACTCATTAATAGGTTGGCAGAGGATGGCCAAAAGTTGGAGGAAGAATTGGGTAGAGTGGATTTTTTATTTGAGGGAGCAGATGATGGATCGATGGTTTATTTCTTTGCGATTTGGGGGCTTATAACTTGGGTTTTGCAAGTTGTTTAGACTGATAATTCAGCTGTATAGGTCTTTTTTTATGGAATTGCAAGCTTATCAGATAGCCATAAGATGAGTTTTTTTTCTTTATGAATTATTGAAATTTGCTGTTTGGTGGTTGCCTATTGGTTCTGACTTTTGTCTTCACTCTATTACTTTAGATATGGTTTCTTTGTTATGGATTATTCATTTCATTTGTTAGAACGAAGAGTGGAGAGAGAGACGCTTGTGGGTTTACTGAGAGAGAGAGAGAGAGTCTTTTCTATTTTTCGTTTGGCTAAACCAGAGAGTTAATACCTCCAAGCTGGTTTTGGCTTTTAATCAAGTCATTATTAAAATCTAATATACTGCACTTTCTTTTAGCAAAGTTAACGAGTATGGGGTTTATGCTCAGCTTACTTGGAGGAAAGAAAATTAGAAAGATGGTTATAAATAAGACTTGTTATGGAATCCTCTTCAAAAAGCCGATTAAATACAAAGACAGACATGTTTTATTGAGTACAAAAACTTGAGAAAGCCAGATGTCAGACACATTGAAATACCGAATGAATGAAATCATAGAACACAATCTCAGAAACCACTGTTTCACTTCATTTTGTTTGTATTCACTTAGCAAATTAGGAGGTGGATCAGAGAATGTAGCAAATCTTCCTCCTTTTCCTCTCTTTCTTTGGGTTGGGTGGCTGAAGTACCACCTTAATCGCAGCGTCGAAAACACTCTTCACATTCTGCATCATAATCCAATGCAGCTCTTGTTAAAGAAAGCCCATTTTCGGAAAAATAGAAACACTCCTCTAAAAGGAAGCTCAAATCATCAAGAACGATTTAAATGAAGTAGAATAAAATTGAGTAAGTATTCATGTAACTCAGGCATGGAATATCACCTGCTGTGTTTTGGAGCTACACTCCACATAGGCTGAAGCACCAATTTGCTTCTTCAGTTCTTCACCCTAAAAATAAAGAATTGAATATTAGCCACCAAATTTTGAATTCAAATTTCATGTCCTATTTGCAATTGGAAGTTGGCTAAAATTTTCTTCTTTTTTTTTTTTTTCTTCTTTTTTGTACGCATCAGAATATCACAAACGAGCTGAAGTTTAAGAAAAGTAATAGTATCATGAGCTAAACTGCTATTAGAAAGACAACCAAACATACAAGATCACCGCAGAAAGAGGAAGAAGTACCTGTGCAGTTGATATGGTAGTTGCACCGGGATGATCGAACAAGAACTGTTTGTCGTCCCTTAAATCTGTAACAATTGCCGGAGTGTCATACTAAATGTCTTGTTATCTTAGTAAATGAACTGGCTTTACGCTGTAAAATGTAAAAAGGAGGAAACTGCACCATTCTCTCTCTCTCTCTCTCTCTCTCTCTCTCTCTCTCTCTCTCTGATGTTCCTGGTTTGGATTAGTGCTATCAAGAGAAGACCTTGGTCCAAACAAGAGAACTGCCGACCAGCCATGTGGCTGGTGTGGTCAGATCATCATCATCAAAGCATTTTCCCATCTATTTGGATCGGATCATCAAACCAAAAATTTGATAGAACGGATTATTGATTTTGTCACTTTTATGACCTGACCCATAATTTGGACTTTTCAGCATAGATTTGGCACAATCTTTCAATTGGATTTTTGCTTCTCTATTTTACTCCCTCCTACACGCCTACCATATTTGTAATTTGATCTTATTTTTAGACAAAATCTGCTCACTGAAACTGTACCTTTCTTTGCTCGTAACTCATGACCCAACAATTTTAGATTTCTTGGCTAAATTCCCCTATCTTTTCCCCATTTCATAAGCTTGCGGAAACCGTACCTTCTTTCTCTTTCTACTCCATTTCCTAATGCTACTCTTCTTTTTTTTCAATTATCCTTCTCTGTTTATTTTTACTCCATCTCTGATTTGGCATACATCATATTGGATTAGAAATTTGAATCCACTCCTTTAGAAGTTTAAAAATTGTAATATTTTTTTAGATTCAAAATCATAATCCACTACTTTTGAGCTCGCAAACTGTCATCACCAAAGTTGCAAAATCAAAACCTAATTTCCTCTTCTTTTATATACATGTTTGTTACTTAATTTTTTCCTTCTTTATTATTTTATTTTTTTTCATTCTCTTACTTTTTGATAGAGAAGTTTATGCTAATATCCCTCCAAATTAGCATTATCTAAAAGGACTACAGCCAATTTTTAAATTTTACACATGTACCCCTTTTTAATTTTTTATTCCTAAATTGTCACCACTTTGAATATTCTAGATCAGTGACAAAGTCATTTTATTACTTTTGATTACCTATATACAAAGTCATTTCAATATTCGAAGTCCTAGTTGACTTCAAATTTTGAATATCCAAAATAAGGTCCTTATATATAAAGTCAAATGTAATATTAGACTTTCAAGATCCAAAATCAAATTTGCATTTGTATATAGGGCCAGGACTTCATAAAATAGTTTTGCAACTTCGTACTTTGAAGATACCAAGTGGTGGGAATTTTGGAATAAAAGTTTTTTTAAAAAAAGTATGCATATAAAATAGATAAATGAGATGTAATATTATAACAATGATTTAGGACGATATTTGCATTAAATTTCTCTTTATAATAACAATTTTTAGGGGAAAAATAAGGCCTTTCCAGTCTTACCGGTTTCAACCCAGCCAATCCCTTCGGTTGTGCAATGGCTGGTCCAGGCTACTTTGCATACCAAAGACCCCTGGATTTTCATTGTTTCTAAGGTATAATCCTATCTCTTAAAAATCGTAGAAAAGTAGCCAAAGTTGAAGTACTTGAATCCATTACTAAGTAACGATATATCCAGACTCCAAACATATTTCGACCCGGCAAGTCGACCCTACCTTGGTCCAAGTTTGAGCTGGAAAATTGGAAATTGGACCCAGTCTGTCAAGCCTAGATCCAACACATCCAGACCCGACCAGGTCCAAGTCTAGCCATGACCTATGAAGGTTAGGTCAAGATTCGGATTTGGCTTGGCCCAACCCAAACCAAGTGGTTGTGTGAGTGAAAGGGGTGAACCTGGTGGCTCCATCTACCCGAGTCCAGGTCTAGGTTCGAGCCTTAAATCATCAGTCCGGTCCAAGTCCAACTGGCTGGGACCTAGCTGGATCAGGGTCTACCCAACTCGTTTATAGCCCTAAAGGCACGCTAAATTGCGGTGGATGATTGGTCAATGTTAATAAGTTAATTGAAGAACTTAACTTGAAAAGGAAAGGTGGAGGAAAAGTACATCACCTAGTTTTGTGCCAACAAGAACTATGGGAACGGATGGGGCATAGTGTCTCAGCTCAGGGACCCACTGCTTTCACCACAAAAACGAAGCCATAAGTAATGAGAGAGAGAATTAGGGCTACCTCCGGAAAAGTTTATACAAGCCCTAAACAATCCAATTTGAGCCAGCTTCAAAAATTTCACTAGAAGAGGTTGATTTGATGCCCAAGTATCTTCAAATTGATCATCTCGATATCAAGATGCATGGACATGAGAAAAAAATGGATTTTAAGTTTTGAAAATAGCGTATTTTGTAATGCATTTTTTAATTGTCAATTTTTTTAAGTTTGCATAAATCTGTCGATCTATACTATTTTTGAAACTTTAAACTTTATAAATAAATATGAAAATCTATCTTAAGGCTGTCACAAAGATTTCCAGTATTGAAACCACATTTCACAGCACTATTTGAAAGTAGGCTCTGATTAGATTGTTTAGAGCTCAGGCTCTATACCAACCGCACCCAAGAGAGAGAGAGTGATGGGGTGACCTTTTTAGCTATATTCTCAAAACTGGGCCTGCTAATGAGAGAGAAAGCCAGAAGGAAGACGTCGGCCCCTCTGTAACTAAGTGGCCTTAACCTGTTATAGTCTTCTTGACCTGCTTTTCAATAGAGACTTTAGAACCTCACAAATAATCATAATTTTCAAACTAATATTTTATGGAAAAGTATACAATAATATTATTTATTTTTGGTACAAGGTGATTACAATTAAATGTGAAATTGGGTGCTTGCATTTATTCCATTGACCAAGATCAATATTCAAAAGATATTTTTTTGTAACTTTGTGAACACCCAGATTATAAATAAGGAAAATGGTTTGATAGGGTTGCAGCCTTATCAAACCATTTTCCCCATCAAAATAAGCAAAGCCTCAGTTTATAACTCATCGAAAATTACAATTCAAGCGTTAGAAAAATTTTACATTGACCATCTTGGCTTAAACACCAGAGTTGTGAAACAAAAAAAGATTTCAAGCTCTAAAAATATGGTTATTGTGACAAATTATCTTGACTGTCCATTTCCCCCTAAAAATAAATGTTCACAAAATCGCAAGATCTATACTATTTTTTTAGTTTTGGATTTTATTGTCGGTGTTCGAAATTGACTTTATTGCCATCATGGAGATTTCCTTTGCCGAAAGTGGTTTTTGGACAAGGATTTAAGGTGAAGTTTTATTTTGTTCTCATAAAACCCAAACCTTATAGAAACCTCATCCTATAAATAATGGGAAAGTATAGATCGAGACCAGTTACCTTTAGTACAATGCAAGACATTAATCTTGACCATTGGATGTGAAATTGTTGGCTACACTTATTCCATTGACCGAGCAAGTTTAAACTTCAAAAGAAATTTTTCAAACTTTATGACACATCAAAGCTTTCAAACGTCACATCGGATGGTTTTAAGTAATTGTGACCAACTTGTATCAAAGGTTTTAAATAATTGTGACCATCTTGTATTAAAAGTAAATGGTTTCATTGTATACAATCTCATAAATAATTGTGACCTCCTTACACTGTAGGTAAATGGTCTCATGTATGCAATCTCATTATTTACACATACTCATAAATAATTGTTACCTCCTTACAATGTGGATAAATGGTCTCATGTATGCAAACTCATTATTTACACATATTTATAATAATTTAATGTTTGCACACACAGGGAACTCACGCTCTTATGGGATAAAGATATGATGTGCACTAGGGTACTATATTTTTATTTTCTTTTTGGGTTATTTTGGGAATGTGCAATTAATGCTTGAGTTCCCTATTTAAGGAGTGCACATGAAGTGCTTGAGCTCTTAGTGGAGTATACGGTTAGGAAGACATCATCATTGGAAGCATGCCTTTGTGTGTGAAAATAATTAAAGGGATATTATCTATTCCGACTTCTTATTTAAAATACCGAGAAAAGTTAAAAATATATTTTGTTTTTAGCAAATACCCCCAATCAAAAAGTTATATTTATTTGAATCAAAATGCTCTTGTCCGTACAAACTCGCGTTACATCCCTATAAGATGCGCAATGATCAAAGGTTACCTGCCGGACCGTGGTAAAAAATTGTCAAACCGGTACATTAAAACCACTGTTGGACCCTTGCCAGAACGCATGAAAAATATGTCGTACTGAGATAAAAGAGTGTCGAATCAATATCACCTTCTGCAGAACTGAACTAAAATCTCTACCAAACCCCATTGAATATTTGCCGGACCGAGGGCACCATGTGCCTAACCACGTGCATACTATGCCAGCAGAGAGCACAATGTCGGACTGGTAGTTGGAAGTGTAAGACCGAGTGCACCTCATGTTGGGGATGTGACGTGAGCTTGTACAGACGAGGGTATTTTGGTTCAAAAAATATGCCTTTTTGACGAGAGATATTTGCTAGGAAAGTATTTTTGAGGTAAAAGTGACGATCAAAAAATTTGTTAAGGGGACGTTGTCTAGAAATTGGGGGGGGGGCATGTGCAATTTTCCCAAAAGAAATTTATGGGACCAAAGTAAAAGTTGTGAACATTCATACATGTTTTTTTTTATCTATTCTAAGGGTCCATCTTTCGTTAGATCAAATTTCAAATAGCGTATCAAATGACATATCAAGAAGAATTTTGAAATTTTATCAATTTACAACAAGGGTGAAATGCTAAGCACTTGAATTTTAGGTGTATTTTGATAAATCTCAAAAATAAAATAAAAAAACAACAATTGATCACCATTAAATAACCCTGACATAAGTTGAACCAAAGTTGAGGCAACCTTACAGTGAAGATGAACCTTTAAGCGTTTTTTTTTTATGAGAAGGCTTCTCAAACAATACTCTCTTTAATTATTCATAGGAGTGACAAATTGCAAAGCTACCATGGAATTATATGACATGACCAAAAGAGGAAACCTTTCACAAAAAAAAAAAGGCATTTGACGAGCAATGACAAATCTACCAGAAAAGTTAGGTACCTTATTTTGACAAGGATCCATTCATTAATGGCTGAATAACTAGGATCCCATTCTAACTATGAAGCTAGTTGAAATAATAGCACTAGGAGGGTGACCTCCTAAGAAACAAGCATAATTAATTGGGAAAAAAAGAAAAGAGATGGTTATAATTTTATCATGGGCTAGCACCAAACTCATTCATTGTTTGAGGCATAACCATAATTAGCTCCTAACACTTCAAAAAAAAAAAAATTCCTTTACTAATCTATTGAAGTCATATTTTAGAAAAGAATTTCAGTATACCTGCTGTGTTAGGGGGACGATCAAAAAAATTGTTAGGGGGACGTTGTCTAGAAAAAGAGAGAAGAAGAAGACAATATACCTGCTGTGTCCCATAGACCAAGATTGACAGTTTGGCCATCAACCACCACATTTGCACTGAAGTTGTCAAACACAGTGGGCACATAATCCTGCCCAAGCCATTACAATTTTTGGTACTTTACTGTGTAAGAAAAAACCCATTTGTTCTATGGTAATCAACTAGAGTGCAGCCTTTGAATTTCTATATTGAATCCTCAGACCTCAATATAGTCAGAGAAAAACAAATTAGATAGTAGATGCATAGAAAGAGAGGACAAAATAATAAATGGTCACATAGTGTACAATTCCATAATAAAAAGCTCTATTCTATTTCATAAAAATACTTGGTATATATATTACTTCTTCTTTCTCCTAAAAATGTTACTTCTTCTTTCTCCTAAAAATGTTTCTTCTATTATTTGATGAATACACAAGACAAATAGATGATCGTATAGATGAAGCCAGTTAATTAATTAGCTAGAGGGAGAGATAGAGAGGGTCTTACAGTAGGGAAGGTGTTGCTGGTGTAGGAGATGAGGAGACATGTCTTGCCCACCGCCCCGTCTCCCACAGTCACACACTTGATGAATTTGGAGGTGCTCATCTAATTTTTCATGAACTTACACTCAATCAAACAACAAAAAACCAGAAACCACCACTGCCCAACACCTATATCAGAGCAAACCTCTCTCTCTCTCTCTCTCTCTCTCTCTCTCTCTCTCTCTCTCAGAAGTTGTCAGCTCTCTCTTACTATTAGTTTATGGGAGGGAGCAGAGTTATAATGAGAATGAAAGAGGCGTTGAGAGAGAAAGAAGGCAGTGCTTTTGTCCCTCCCTCTGCTTTTTGGGAAGGTGGTGGAGATGGCTTTTAAGCTGTCAGACAGGCACAAGGAAAAGTGCATCCAGTCTGTTGAATGATTGAGTTTATTAATTTTAAGTGTAGAGAGAGATGGATGGTTAGCATCACCAAAAAGAAGAAAGATGTGGGCTCCTTTGTGATTAATTGGATAGGATTTTATGAACTTAATCATCATAGAACAAGTGGAGGTGATAGGAGCTTATCAACTTCTTTTTCTTTTTTTTTCTTCTCTTTCTTTCTTTTCTTTTCTTTTTTTTTTTTTTTTTTTTTTTTTTTTTTTTTTTTTTTTTTTTTTTTTTTTATGAACGTTAACACAAGCAGAGCTCATCAAGACCCTTTGATGTTTTACTGGCGGCTCTTGAGCCTGTCTCTTTTTATTGAGAAATTAAGGGCATGCTCTTTAATTAAACTCTCTATCTTTGCATTTGGAAGGCTCCACATAACTTGTAACACAATTGTTTGTCAAAAGCCATCTCCAAAAAGGAATGCCACATTATTTAACAACTTCCATATCAACGCGGTTAAGCCAAGGAACCAATATAAACTTTTCCCTGTATTATAAAAGATGGAAATTGTTAGCCACCAGCCTGGTTTCGTCATATCAAGTTAAATAATAGGGAAATTTGTCAAAATACCTGTAAGAGATGAACAATTTAACATTTTATCCACATATTTTGGTTTTATTTCAAAATATACCCGTAAAAGAAAAAATGATTTCAAATTGGAATAGCAGCGAATTTGTAAATTGCTAAATAATTCATCTCTTATAGGTATTTTAATCAAATTCCCAAAATAATATCCACTTTTTTCAGTGACTTTCTTAAATTTCATAACAATATTTGCATTTTTTATAATAGTGAGAAAAAAAAATTCTCCCTATGGCAAAAGTAGAGCATGTAGGTGACAGTTTCAAGATTACCAAGCTTCCATCCGTCAGCCAAAATAGCGATGTAACGATAAATAGGATTCTGTCTTTTAAATTTTATTGTGAAAAGTGACATGCTAAGCTGGCATATATGATACATCCAAACAAGAGTGTAAATTGTTTGTTATGGCTAAAAAATGGACATCTAAATGGCCCTAACGTGTTCAGTAAAGCTTATTCTTTTAGGAAAATTTATCGAAGATATCAACTATCTTAATTCATGATTATCTACCTTTGATAAGGTTTTCAGAAGAAAATGACAGAAATGTTTAATTCCTCACTTGGGTACTTTTGACAAATTTCTCATTTCTTTTTTTGGATGAGATCTTTTGAAGAATAACTTTTAACAAACATAATTGTGCAACACACCAAGGAAAAAACAACAAAACAGTACGTGATTGTTGTGTAGCAACCACATATCCATCTGCTACATCCTTTTTCTCCCCTGTCGGGGTTAAGGAAGCCAAGCCGGATCGTATATTGGCTCAGAATATCTCGTTACAAGCCGACATTGAACAATATTTTCCATCTTTTTCTTTTCTTTTCTTTTCTTTTTTGATATATAAACGGTGGGAATGCAGGGAGGGACGTTACGTTGAGGCATCCACCCCACTGATGCGCCAACATCATTCTTGAGCAATATTTTCCATCTCCACAAGCCTAAGCCTAACAACTAACTTCTTAGACAACCCTAGTTCAAACTGAACTCCGCTTGGTTAACATATGATTAGATGTATATGATCAGTGTATTTAGTTATAATATACACACGATACTAGGTTCTAAAAAGAGCGCGGACCTTAAATTTTCTCTTAACCCAACCCAAGCAGCAAGGTGATCGAAGCTCACTCGAGACTGCCGCATTTGATCATTTGTTACATTGGACAACCATGTCATTTTTCATTTGTTAAATGGTAATTTCTTTTCTCTTAATTTTGATCCTTTCAGTTTTGATTTCATGCTTTGTAGAATGAGCTTTAGAGCAACCGAAAAGCATGCCAAATACTGCTCTTTTGATCATTTTGAGGATTTTAAGCAGGTATTGAGATATCAACTTTCTTATTCAAGTGGTCAATTGTTGGTATTGGAAAGAGGTGTAGAGATCCAAAGAGAAGGTAGAGATGGTAAAGAGAAGATTTTAGACTTTGAAAAGGAGAACGCATGCAGGCCTGCCCTTGTTTTAGGACAATCACACATGAGAGAGAGAGAGACAGAGAGAGAGAGAGAGAGAGAGAGAGGAGGCCATGGGCTTTAATAACCAAAGTTGTCAAACCATGACAGTGCATAAGAAACTATAACACCAAAGGCCATGCTACAAAGCCGTTAATTTCATGTAAAAACATAAAAACAAAAGGCCATTTCAGAATATTCAATCATCTCAGACCCTTAGAATAAACTTTTACATAACCCACCTATTTAACAATTGGCATACAAGAATAAACATAATCAGGGATGGCTTGACTCACTGGGCAGGTTAGGTCTATTATCTACAATTTTAACTTCGGCAGCAGGAGTCCTAGAGAGAGAAAACTGGCTCCAAACATAATGGATAATTTATGCAATTGTGTTACAAACGGTAAAAGATAAATAGAGGTGGAAGCGATTGAGAAAGGGAGTATCAACTGCAGGGAAACCCTCATGTATGTTTACCACAATCGGAACCCTGGAGAAAGATATGGGCTATTTTTTACGTAGACCCAAGTTGCTCTAGATGAGCGGTAATGGAAGGTGGGCAGGACCGTGCTTGAAGAAGCTCCAATCTGTTTGATGGCGGCATGTATTGCAATACATAATCTTCATCTGAAACAATTTCAAAGAAAGAGGTGTTATATGCATTTCTCAAAACAGTAGAAAAGAGGAGATAAAAAAGTTAAGAAACACACACACACACAGGTAGACACTAGAGACGAAAGGAAAGAGAAAGGAACACATGTTGAGGTATATGGAAACTCAACTATCTTTGACTGTTCCATAGAGCCAGCAGAACACCTCATCAGCGAATGCGAGGCACACAGTCCCCTGCAAAACCATTCGCATTGGGTTCTCGATATTTTAGTAGTGATAAATCTTGTTCTCAGGAATTTCTTGGCAAGAGAATTTCTCGGGACATTTACAAGATTTCGGGGTTATTCTTAGAAAACTGAAAGAAAATCTTGAGACATTTTAAATAAGGGAAAAATAGTCAATATTCCCTTCTTTTTTGATATTAAGTTCACAGTTTCTGCAAAGTTGTACAATAGTACAAAGTTATATTTATTCTTTTTTAAGAAAATTTATAACTAAAAATCAAAGGGATCTGGAAGAAATCATGATACTACCAAATTTTCGTTCTGATTTTTCAACATCTTTGTCCTAAATTTCAAGCAATTAAAAATAGTAAGGATCAAAAACATGGCAACAAACGAATGCAGAAAAATAGTCAAGAAAAATCCAGGGGCACATCTCTCATTATCAAGGAAAATATCTTCTTGAAAAAGAAAAACTCACATTAGAACTGTGAAGTTTTCCAAAGAGATATATGTCACTGAGAATCAACATGGTGGCATGAAAGTTGCAACAAAAAATCAAAATAAAAGACGGGAACATCTTAAAAGAGAATATTTATCTCTATGGAAGATATATGATCCACATGCCTGCCAGTAATTTTTCATCTTAACTCTGTGTATGATATCATTCACCCTGAGCCTCTCCGTCCGACGAAGACGACCATGATCATCTCTGAAATGAATGGGAGAGATATCATCAGTCTCATAAGTAATATTCGCAATGCACAGCCAAATCAATTCAGCTGGGCAATGTTCTATGCACAGATCCATTTGACCAGTGGATTTAAATCCAATTTAAGTGTCTTATTTGACCAAGGTTGAGAACTAGAAAAACTTGATTGTCAACTTCTAATCCATGGATCTTCAATCCACGGATGCATCAATTTCTTACAGAGAATCATTTTTCACCAATGTAATGTAAAAAAAAAAAAAAACCCTCAACTTCATCAAGAAACAAAATGTTTGAAACAAGGCAAAATGAGTGTCATACAATATCATAAGATCCTTCTGAGAAAAAGGAGTTCACCAGAATAAAATGATTTATATGGAGAAAATTACAAAAAAATATCTCTTCAATTTACTTTTCTTTTTTTTGATAAACAATCTCTTCAATTTACTATTATTACCAAAATCCCCCATAAGATATAAATATTACACTCATATACCCAATTTGTGCAATTTTCAGTTTCTTCCTAAATTTTGAGAATCCAAAGTTTTCAACCAAATTTCCTTTTACATATTTTCACCAATTTATTCATTGATCCTATCAACCCTCTATTCCACCTTTCCACCAATTTTGAATGTTCTGCAACTTCTGAAAACAGTTCATATTCAGAATCTGCTACATGAAAAGAGCTCAAATTCTGCTTATGGAGGTAATGCAACAGATATACTAGATATTCTGAACTTTGCAGAGCATCTCCAAACCAAATTTATAACTAAAATCATGTAAAGTCAATTACACACATCTTATGGATAATACAAATGCTAGACGAAGTAGGAATCGGACTTGGGCTTAAGCGGTTAGCAGTTGATGTTAGCAATGATCACAAGTTCAATTCCTACCCCCAAACCACACACACGCACAAATAATGATAATAATAATTTACAAAAAAACCTTTTTTTTTTAAGTGTTAAACGAAGCATGAGAAAGACTATCCATGCTTGGCTAACGACATCTCACTATTTAGAGAAATAAGAGCAACCAACTGAAGAATGGATGGTGACAGCGTGAGGATAGGCTTTACCTAAATCCGACAACAATCCATGGAACACCTGCTATAAATGACTGGATCTGCCAAGAACAAAAATTTGAGCCATTATAGTTGTATTCAGTTCAAAGAAGCGAGGATAGTGCACTTAAGTAGATGATCAGAGTGTATAGGTGTCTCTACTAAGTAACAATCTTAAAACACAGTAAGATAAGCTGGCAAAGGAAGAAATAAAGTGAGAAGCATATCAACATCCATGAACATGACAAGACTAAATCATATTTTATAATACAATTGGCAAATAGAGATGTCACCGACAACTACTTGAGAATTGGATGAATTTCTTTTGACAGATTGAAAGTTGGAACCGATCATAGGTGGAAACAGAGACATGGTTAAGGATATCTCACACGCATCTTGAACGCGTCGAATGGGCAGAAAGTGACTAAGTTAAGGTTATTAGAGGTCTACATGAAAGAAACCAAGATGAACGTTGAAGGTCAGTTCATAGACATTTCAACAGAAATTGCACCTCTAGTTGGGGAGACAGTTGTCATCACAAATCTATAGAAAGTGACTAAGGATATTAGTGGTCTTCATGAAAGAAAGTCTTGTCCAGATTTATTTGATCTACCTATTTTATTTTTGCCTGAATGGATGCACACAATTTTAATCTTTTCTTTGTATCCATAATTCTATGAACTTATTGAAGAGGTTCATACCTCATGCCAGACACTGACAAGGCTCTCTCAACTCGTCAAAAATCATGGCATTCAAACAAAATCCCTGGCCCAGGAAACCCTCAAAAATAGACAACTCAAGCCCAGTTATAGCTACTCTCTAAGGACTTGTTTGGATCATGTATAATTAGCCAATGCAGCAGCTTTATATGCACATAATTTGGTGCAGGTCCAATAGCTACATCATAACAGCTGCACATGTATGGAAAACAATGCTTATCATGGATGGCGGTAAAAATTTAAAAGCCATTCTGCCCTGCCCCCAATGGGGCGCCTTGGTGAGGCAGCTTATACGCCACATCCAAACTGGCTTTAAAATTATTTTGTAGGAGTCAATTCAAAATCCCAATCTCGGTTTTTAATCCCAATAGAGTGAACTGCAATGTACTGTAATACATGTTCTGGAGCATTCTCATCAGCTGAAATCATTCATTATATTCTTTGACGGTATTTTATCCTCCATGATGGGTTCCCAATCCTTTCAGCTGCTAACATGACAATTCGATATCCCCATCTTAAATTATATTTTAACTAGAAGAAACTGCAAGTGAATCACAAGAGGAAATCCAAGCATGAGTTTGAAAATTCACAAAGGAAGATAATGTGAAATTTTCTATTTGCTGCATTGTATCAAGGCATCTTATCATCATATTGAGGCTCAGATAAGCAATAAATGCAAAATACATTCAATTGGAAAGTCTAACGATAGCATAACAAACTACGTAATCCAAAAAGTTTTGAAAGTAATGCTAGAAGTCACACAATAGAATCTAACAAGGATCCATCAAAAACAATAATAAGTTTTCCACATACATGAGAAAAAAAAAGGAAGGCCATCTGTGGATCGACAAATTAGCCTAATAATCTAGGGGATCTCATTGTACAAAAACAGTATAAGGAAAGAATGACACCAGAGAAAGGCTTGGGAAGGAAAAGCTTAGGAAGTGAATCAGTGATCACATCCAGATGCCAGTCAGATACTGAGAGCACAACTTACACAAAAACGTTAACATTCTTAATGGGTAGAAAGAGCCTGTACCCAGAACTTTAGCAGTTTCTCCCTTTCAAATCTTTCCTCGGTGTGGAAGTCCAACTGTTCATCAAAATCAAATGCCATCACAACAATTACTTTACTAGTCAAAAATAGAACGAAATCCACAACATATCTAAGGTTAGCTTCAAATTTACATCAATGGAGGAAAAGAGGTAACCTCACGATTAGTCTTCAGCTCTATATAATGCTTCCTCCCATTGTCACTGATATCATAGCAATCCATCTCAGCACCCATAATTATGCGATGTGCGCCTAATTTGGTCTTAATGACAGCACAGAATTCAACATTCGCATCAACAGGATGCAAATTATCGATATCATTTCTTCTAGATTCTTCAGTGGCAAGATTCTCAAAAGAATAACCCCAGTAGCATCTGCAACAATATGAATGTAATCAAAGAAGAATCAGCATGAATACAAAATAAAGATGACGCAATTTGTTGGCATTAGGATTGCAAAGTAGATGGGATGACACCTAATGTCATAAAGTTGATTGTAGAGAAAATTTGTGAACAGAATTAAGGAAAAGTAACCATACACATACTGTATGCTATAAACCTTTACCAAAGTTATTGGATTCTCTTCCGAGCCCTCTTTGCTTTGGCTAAGGGACAGAAACAATTCATTTCTGCGATTCGAGGGAAATCTTTGGGAATTCGTTTTAAAAATAAGACATGAAAACTTTCATAAATATATGAAAAATATGATGGAGCTTTTATTGGATTTCTATACTTGTAATTTGAAACAAATAAACAGTAGAATTTTCTAAGGAGATTAACTGTGCAACCAAACTAATTCATTTGTGCTATGTGAGTATGTCGAAGCCACTACGTAAATGCACACATATTTCAAACTTAAATATCGAGCTATAACTGTGTCTTTTAAGTAAGTTACCAATATATAGCTGGGGAAGTGTTTGGGCGGCAGACCACGAAATATGACAGTATTTTTTAAATCGTACACATCAAGGAACTGTTTCACAAAAATTTATGTTGCGCTCCATTTCCTGGGCGCATGTATTTGGAAACCACAGCAAAATGCTACTAAGGTCACAAAAAAGAGATCTGTTTTGCTTTGGTTCACGATTTACAATAAACATGAAGACACCTATGCTGCTTCCAAATGCCCTTAATCTTCATTACTCACCAACGATTCACATGCCTTTAATGGTAATGATCTTTTTTAAGTAACTTATATCTGCATTTGGGGGGCTCCTTAAATCCTGTTATTTACTTTGTTTTAAGAAGTAAAGAAACTAAAAAATAGTAGTTATTCGCTTGGGTGACTTTTTGTACCTCTCTTTTCCATCAATACAATGTTAACGGTATCAAAAAAAGGAAGCTCAAAAATAGTAGGTTTGATTCTTGAAAATAAGTCCACATAAACCCCAAGATTTGTTTCTAAATATTAGGTTTTCTACAAATAGCGTAAAATCCTAAAGATTAATGTTCATCTCTAAGCACCTACAATAAAGAGATGTTCATCTCCCAAAAAAATGCTGATCATAGAAAACCTAGTACATACATTGGTAGAACTCAATCACTTTTCAGGGGTAAAAATCAATATATAGGCAACTTTTCAAAATTCGGGAGCCTTTCAAAAATCAGGAAAAAATTGAAAAAATTATCAAGCTTTTTACCACTGCTTCAGTTTTTATTGTTCTTCTCCTCAGCCCCTTCGGCCAAAGCAAAGCAAATAATGACATTAGCCTTTAAGATAGACAACCAGGACATCCACCTTCAGTTCTTAATGACAGAAGGTGAAGATTAATTTGCCCTGGCGTTCATCATTGTGAATGGATATTGGATACCAACCAAGTCAACTTGAGCGAGAGCTAAGGACTCGCCGTGCTAGACAACATTCAGGAATCATTGAGAGTCCTCTACGATAAGTCAATATGAATCAGCAATACTCTATGAAGATAACTCATAAAAGCAGTACTCAATGAAGATTAAGACAACTCAACATGGGGAATTGTTCAGAGCTGGGGGAAAACAGGTGTTTTGCTGCAGGGTTGAGGACATTTGGGCAACCTTTCTTTGATAAGAAGGGTTACAAAAAGGGACGGGCCCGTGAATAGACGAGTGGAACAAGCTGGACCCTTTTTCACTCCTAAAGGGGTGATGAAGAGAAACAGCCCTGTCTTTGGTCTTCTCAAACAGGACCTAATTGGTTAAAATTAGGCATATGAGCAGATACAATAGAGATATGTATACCAACAAAATAAGCCATGTGATTGATTTCTAAAAGTAAATCGGAACTTCATATGTTTAAAAACCATAGAGTAGATAAAAGAAAATTAGGGACTAGGTAAAGTTGGTCCATCACTCTCAGTGTCACCGGAGAAAAAGAGGAGAATGTGCATCCCATATGGGGATTCAAATTTCAAACCAGTGTTGGAGGAGGGTGTTCCGCAGAGTGCCACAAATGAGGCCAACTACCAAGGGCAAAATGAGGGATTAAGAGGATCCCCTCTAAGTTTTTGTGTCTATACAACTCACGAAGGTACTAAACCACACAATTTATTGCTAAAACTCAAGCACTGCATGGAATTTCACTGACCAGGATCTCCAACTGGCTTGGGATTCGTCGTTCATAATCAACATTTCCTGGGAGCTTTGAGTACTTCAAGTTAACCTATTACTTCTTAGAAATGTTGAACAGAGTAGTACTCTCCACCAAGTAATTACTTGGAGACTTCTATCCCCCCCCCCCGCCCCCCCCGCCCACTTCTTTCATCAGTAACAAAATTTCACGAATGTCAAGAGTAATACAAAAGAGAGCAACAAAAAAACAAAGATACGCTAATGCAGCATCTTGATGACCTACAAAAGAAACACCTCTACCAATAAAGAATCCTGTGCAGCATCTCCATTAGCTGATGTGTCAGCCTCATCGTTGGCTTCCCCTTTACATGTTAAGGCAGTGGGACCCATAGCAAATGCGCCAATCTTATCAAACAACACCTCCAAGTGCCAAGGGGAAGAAAGCATCCTCACTCGCCCATCTGATCACAATATGGCTATCCCATTCTATAACAACAGGGCATCCACCTTTGAAAGCGTAGGTGCAAACCCACAACTACCCACTGGCCTCCACAGACGTAGAGTCACAAAAAAAAATACTGAGACTGAAAACAAGAGAGTAATCCTTCCCTCAAAGTCCCTTGGTGGCCCATCCACCTATACCGTGAACATCCATCAATGTTAAGCTTTATGGTTCCTCCTAGAGGTGCCTTTCACCTGCAACCCAATCTGGTAGTGCTGACAATGAGAGTGCCACAGTCCTCCAATCTCTGAGGATGTCCACTGTCCAGAAACGATAAAATTCTGGCCTCACCAGAGCCCAGAGAACGACTTGATCACAGATTCTCTCCATATTAGAAGGATCAGTCCCTTAACTCCCTCTCCACTAAATATCCGGTTATCACACTCCTTCCATATAAGCCACAAGACATACTTTCCACAAAAGGAGGCCCCTATCTCGAAAATAAACAAACCAGATATCAAAATTGCCTCCTGCCAAAGCTCACCTAAGGTAGCTGGATGAGGTCCAATATAAAGGACTATAAGGTCATTGCAAGAGGTCCATGGTACATAACACACATGCAGATGGTCCACATTCAGAATACATTCCATGAAAGTGTGCCAGCTAAACGCAACTAGTCTCATCGGGGTAGAGTCCTCTGCACCCATCAGCAGGGAGGGTAATCATCAGCCCTAGCCAGTAGCCGACTCTGACTCTTGCTGAGGCTCTAGCTCTTTTAGAGGGCCTTTGCAAGTTTAACCCTCTTTGGAGTTCTCGGCTTTCGGGGGCCATATCATGGGCATCCAATCCCACCTCTTGCCCGAGGAGATTAGACCACATTTTTTAGGAGATGGGCCAAATTTCCAGAAACCTCTTCATTTCCTGGAACCACAATTTTAGGGAATCGAATTTCTCAGCTGATGCACTGGCTAAGGAGGGGGCTCAGTCCACCCTAACCTAGATGCCATCAGTCTAGCTTTTTTGTTTTTTGCTGCTCTTGTAAATTTTTTGTAAAGATCAATATACTTAATATAAGTTAACATTGTCAAAAAAAATTATTATTATTATTAATCAAAAACTGCACACGAGAGACACCACCAATTGACATCATAATACAGAAATAGAAGCCATTTAACTACATGATAGTAACCACAATGAAAAAAAAAAAAAAAACAGGTTAAATTAAGAAAACAAATTTAAAAAAGTTGAAAATTTTCACTTACAAATCCAAGGGATTGAAATCAAAAAAGAAATACCTTCGACGGTCTAGCTCATTTTGTGGCCTTTCAGGGAGCTTATGCACATCAAGATAGACCACACCGTTTCTCTTGTGTACACCCATCTCCCATGGATCATGTCTATTGTAAGCAGTCGCCATAATCTAAAACACAACACTGAGAGCTTCAAAAATTCCTCAATCATGGAATATCCCTTTATTCATGGCATAAAAAGTAAAATTAAGGGACAGATACACGAGAAAATGTGTGTGCATGCCACATGCATACATACCTGCATGCACATATGCTCACACAAACAAATATACATGTATATGAATGTATTTTGCATGTGTGTGTGTGTGTATCCACAGGTATATGTATGTAGTATGTATGTTGGGTGGTAATATTATAGGAATATCTACCCATGTGAGAACTTTTGATATGCCAATCTAATCGTTAATCGAAATCAAAAGAAAAAATACATGAATATCTTCATATAACCAAAACGACAGCCAAAATTAACTGCAGATTTAGATAAACCGCATCCATGCTCTACAGAACCATAACCGAATGAAACAAACCAAAATAGCATAAGTTATCTTTCTAGTAGATGTAATTCCAAGGAATGTGCCACCAGGAAGGTTAAGCCACTGTATAATGGAATCAGCCATTACCTTGTTGAGGTTGTTCCGGAAAGTCTGTGGCAAATAAAGAACTATATCAGGCATAATTGGAACATTAAAATATTATACCAGGAAATCAGTAGTGAATGCCATTTAGCATCAAAAAGCTTGATTCAGTTCTAACAAAATGACACTACTTACCACAAAATGAATATTTTGAAGTGGGATCTTTTTGTTTCTTATGGAAGCAAGGAGATCACCAAATCCTTCATTATCTGTGTCTGATTTAAAGAGCAAACCATAGAGTTAGCCCATTTGCCAGAACACTAAAAATTTGTTTCAGCAAGCATCAAGGAGAACCCAAGACAAAAATATGAAGGTATCAAGGCATATGTCTAAGGTTTGAATCCCAGCTGGACCAAAAAAAGAAAAAATTAACAGTGTAGAAAAGTACTCATATTAGAGTGATAATTCTTGCAACATCAAATGTTCAGACACCCACGCTCTATGCTGAATATTAGGACTTCAACAGAGCGACTAAGGCGAGCAGTTAAAGTGCTCATTTTTTTATTGATTATGAGACTGTGAGGTATTCTTTCTCAACAGAGGAGAGAAGCCCCCCCTTTTCTTCTTTTGTTTTGGGGGGTGGGGATGGGGAAGGCGGGTGTGGGAGGGGGGGGAGGAGGGAAGGAGAGAGAGAGAGAGAGAGAGAGAGAGAGAGAGAGAGGGCCATAACCCCTAAGTATATCCATCTATAGCAGCATAATCATAATCAGAAACTCCACTTCAAACTTATACAAGCACAAGTGTTGCCTTGTAGGGCAATTTTCAGGAGCAAAGAGAGAGAATTATAAATAGTGTAACCCCACACCATTCACAAAATCCATGACCTTTAGCAGAGATGGATAGCAAAATCAGATGAGCAAAAACAAAGGAGAAAAAATAAAAAAGAAACCTCCAAATAACATGCTTCTTGAGATAATACAATGAACTCCCAGTTATTTGAATGCTCATGAGTTAAAGTGCACCTCTCTTTTCAATAAAAGTTTCAAATCCTGCATTTAGATCAACTCCTACTTCTTCAGAAACAAGGCGCCTAAACTGTCTCTGAAAGCACATAAAGAATGAACAAGGATTTCAGTAAATCAAGCATGAAATAGTCACAGATAGATAATGACTATAAAAATGTAACTAATAATGAGAAAAATAAGCAAACATGATCTAAAAGATGCCACAGCATTGTGACAGCCGATATAATATGAATTCTATGACAATAAATAAACTGATTTCTTTCCACCATATATAAACATAAAAATGAATCACTCACACCCAATGTAAAAGAAGTTCGCATCGCAGCTCAACAAAGGCGCCACCTCGATTGCCCATGGACCAAAGGTATTTCCCCCGGTCATGGGCAAAAGTACCCTTTCCCCCTTTTAAGGGAAAGAAAAGATTTGAACCCTGGGGAGTTTTGGGGGAAGGGGATGTTTTATAGCAGCCTCACACCCCCCCACCCCCCTATATCTTTCTCTTTCAAACTACTTCTAAGTGTATTTTAGAGTTTAAAAAAAAAAAAAAACAAATTTTACAAAAAAGTTGAAGAAGTACAAGAAATCTTCTCAAATCTATTTGTTTTTTCGATATGATTTGTTGTTAAATAGCTGAGAAACAGTATGCAAACTCCAACTACTCACATATATACATGCATACACACACACACACTCTCCTACACACACATATATACATATATATCCCAATCATATATATATATAGTTTTTGTAAGGCCAAGGTTTTATGAAAAGTAAAGCCGCACCTTGGAACCTCATCTGGAAAACGCTTTGGGCATTGGAAATCTCTATGATCGCTCTAAAATCAATTTCCACCACCGACTATAAAATTTAAAGGTCAAAACATGGTAAAGATCGAGTGGATCTTTGAACACTAGAAAACGGATGGTCTAGATGATGTGTTACAATAAACACTACTTTTAGCTTGAAATCCTAATTCTTTTCACAAACCATAATAGTCAAAGTCGATATGATCAATTTGAAGGTTTTCCAATGCTCGAACTACAATTTTGGTGAGGCTTTACTTTTTCCCATAAAGCCAAGACCTTTTTTAACCATTTCCTATATATATAATGCGTTGAAAACGCCAAGCTTTGATCCTCGATGTTTGGATGAATATTGCACCCTAAATCACCCAAAATATCCTCTTAAACATATCTATAATTTGAAGGTTTTTATTTACTTTTTTGAGATAAAAAAGAATTCATGAAGTTCAAGAAATCTTCTCAAATCTTTTTTTTTTTTGGATATAATTCATTGTGACCTATGAAGAAATTGTAAGAGGATATTTTGGGTGATGTAGAGCTCGATATTTATCCAAACATCGAAGATCAAGGCAGCATTGGTGTCTTCAACGTGTTTCAGGTGCTTATATATGCATAAATATATGTTTGGGACATATATGTATATGTGTGAGAGAGAGAGTGTGTATGCATGCACGTATGTACATATGTACTTTCAGGCATATAAGTGTGTAGGGCGCCTCAAAACCAAAGTGACCACCTTGGCGTGCGCCTCATGCCAAGTTGGCCAGTCGTCCTTGGCTGCCTAGTCAGTGGCTCATGTATTTCCCAACACTGCTCACACCAAATAAACTCTCAAACCAACCCCATTCCTCTCTCCCTCAGGAAATGACACATATACGATCAATTTTATAGCATTCGACCAATATGCCCTCTATCCCACTCTTTCTTAAAAATACCAAAAAAAAAATTTAAATCCGATACGGTAGAACTTGAGCTAATCTGTCACAGATGTCAGAAATTCATAAGGTGCAAATGTTGATAATATATGTAACAAAAATCTAGGAACAACTATCCTGAATCATAACCAAAATGAAACCAGGACTCTTACCAGGCAACGATCATCAAAATAGACCTCTCCACCTTCAACTCGGCTGTAACATGCAAGCTCGCAAGGCTATTGAGTCAATAGCCACAAATTTGGGAGCATTAGACAAAATTTATGACCAGTAAAACGGGCATTCAATCACGAAACCAAGAACTTTGAAATACCTCTTGTATTTTAACATTCTTTCTAGACAAAGTCTCCTCACTCATAGAAAGCATCATTTCAGAAACGAGGCGTTCATCTGGACGTCCATTTGCAAATCTATGACCTGGATGAGAAGCGCCAAATGGCTGCCTGTGATGATATGGCCCACGTGGGAGGATTCCTCTACCACCATTTGAAAAACTAGGCTGCCAGCGACCTCTTCCAGAGTTCATTCTGTTCTGATTGTTAGATATGCGAATAACAGGTAATGCTGCATTTTAAGTGTGAGTAGAAAAAAGGTGAGCAAAAGAGTATCATAAGTATCAAAAACAAAATTCATCAGAATTCCGAACCCATTTTCAGATAACCTGCTCTAATAAATATATGAACATATGCACTCATACATGCAAATGTATGTGAATATATTGTATGTGCATGTATGTATATATGCATAAACATAAAATGTATATATCTATATGTGCATGTAGGAGATTCTGTAGAAATTTTCCCAAACATAGTTGTTGGGACCGGGAGTGAGATTAGAAGAGGGATCAGAATCAAGAGCAGGAACTGGAAATGTGCAAGGCTAAAAGATCCTTATGGTTGGGAGCGCTATCAATACAATGCATATGTTAGAGGATCAAGATTCCCAAATGTTAGGAATCTCAATCCCAAACTTCTAGGGATCTTGCTCCCAACTTTAAATAGTATATATAGTCCAGGAATATATATGCTTTTAAAGTGGGGATCTGTTAAGTTATAGCGAGGAATCCATGAAACTACATTAAAAGTATCGTTGCATGTGTTTATAAATAAAGAAAATCATTAGCTTAGTCGTTATCCTGGTTTTTAAGATGGGGATTGAGATCCCAAATTGTTGGAATCAAGATCCATAATGGTGGGGGTCAAGATGCCAAAATTTAAAAATCAAGATCCTTCGAAGATCCCTGTCCAGAGAGCCACAGTGAGATTCTAAAGTGGGGTCTTCACTTATGTTGGAAGATCTCAGCAACAAGTATGATAAATATGTATTAAAATTAAGTATTACTAAAGACTTCGATAATCAGGTGCTTCATAATTAACTTAAACATGACGGCATAAACTTCATAATCTTTTGCAAAGCATTAGTCAATGATGTTCAGAATACATGTCAATATCATGGATTAGGGGTATAGACAGCTTTTAATGATCTTGGGATTGCTAGGTAAGCATAAGCTCTTGACTCCTATTTTACAGAAGGTTAGTGTGACTGTCGTGCATCTCGTCTATGGCATGTGAAATTGTGTAGACTCTAGACGTGTAATGACTCACAAGTGAAATAATAAATTAAACATCATTAACCAAGGGACTTACCATGTGTGGACCTTGACTACTTAATGTATGGATCTCGATAAGGAGAATGATAGGTTACTCGGTTATGCTATACAGAGATGCTTAAACTATGTTGCATGGACACAAGTGCATTTTTCAATGTCGAATGCAAGTACAAGGGGTCAGATTCCCCATGCCATGAAACAAAGGATTCGGCAACATAACTATATTATGAAAAGATAAACAAATCCAACAATGTTCTAATAATATCCCGTTTCATGATCAGTGGAACAAAAAGCCAATTATACCATACTTGGCTGAATCCAAAGATATTTTCATAGTTCCTATTTGTCTAGTTAAAAACAAAAAAGAAGATCAAGCCTCTAAACTAATGTAACCAATGGTTAGTATAACAAGAAGAAGAATCCAGAAGAATGTGTCATTATGTGTGTATATTCAATACAGGTAGGGCATCCAAACAGAAGAATCCATGTAACACATTACTTAAGTAATATGTGCCATATGCGCATTGGGTCCCCTAGAACCTCAATTGGTAGTTCAGGATATCTATAAATTTTCAATTTTCAATTTCTCTAGAAGGAAGAATAAGTTACTAAGTTAGTATGCAAGCATTCTCATGAGTCACATAACTCCTGCAAATCAAAGTTCTTAGAAACCCACCTAATAAAACAAGCTCACAAAAGTTGATGCCAAAATCCTCTAAAACCAATCACAACTAAATAGTAACCACAGCTCAAATTTGAGTTTATGCCAGGCAAAGATGCACCCTTCAATCCATTATGATCCATCAACTTTGAAACAAATATCATCATCTAATATGCAGTTCCAAAATTAATTATAGTGTACAAGGAAGTGCAGCTTATATGAATATTGGAAGACCCTTTTTGAAAAAATGCCAACATGATGTGTTAATGGTGATAGGAAATCACCTAATGGGGCATTATTGGCATTTTTCAAATGTTTTTGGGGCTCTTTTGAAATTAATAAAACTAAGTCATATAAAAGAGTGTGAAGAGCCATTTCAGCCCAATTTTATTTTCTTTCTTGTCCTTTCTCTCTAGAAAGGTAGGGTTTACTTTTGGTAAAAGGGAGAAAGGGGAAGGGACAAAGACAGTGCTTGTTGTCCCTTTTTGTGGGGAGATTGTGTGAGCTTGTATTGCTCTCGTTCTTGGATCATCTGAAGTAGAGAATCACGGTGGTAAATCGCGAGTTTTGGATGAGTCCAAGAAGGTGGTTTAGTGAGAATTTCTCACTGGTTTTCTCCATTGAGATATCATTGTAACTCCCATTGTCAACTTCTCTTTGATGTAGAAATTTTGCTTGCAATGCCCATGGACATAGCCCTATGGGGTGAATCACATAAAAGTCAGTTTTGTGGTTTGTTCTTCATTTCCTATTGTGATTTGGTTATTCCATCTCTTATTTATTTTCCCCTAATTTTATTTCATACTCTTGCTTGGGTTCATTATTGGGTTATCGGTTTCACATGCATCAATTTTGAGTGTGTGATATTCGGTGATCGGCTTATATGGGGTTTCCAGTTATTCGATCCCCAATAAGTGGTATCAGAGCTTTAGGTGTTGTGCAATATTTTTGGAGAATAGCGAGTAATCGGTTTGAGGTGGAGAAATTTGATGGGCAAAATCATTTTGGAATATGGAAAATTCAAATTCATAATCTTTTGGTCCAGCAATGACCATACAAAGAGTTACTCGGAAAGAAAAAGAAGTTGGAATCCAGGAGTAACAAAGAAGGGGAGGAATTGGACCTTAAGTCTATGGCTATAACCAATTGTGTTAGCAAATAAGATTTTATTCAATACAATGGGATAAAAAACCTCAAAGGGTTTGTGAGAGAAGTTGGAGTGTTTACCAAAATAAATCTTTTACAAATCTTATTCTATTACAGAGAAAAGCTTAAGGATGAAAGAGGGGACAAAAGTATCCGATCATTTGAACACTCTTAATAATATTACTTGTGAACTTGAAAGTGTTGGTGAAAAAAATGAAAGATGAGGATAAGGCGGTAATGTTGTTATGTACTTTACAGGAATGTTATAATAATTTAGTGACAACATTAAGTTACACTAAAGAATATTCACTTGGCTTGAGTACGATGTGTAGCACTTTGCTTGCCTATGAACTTCGGAAAAAAAGCACCCATTGATGAACCAGAATCGAAAGTTCACATACCAAGGGGACTTATCAAAAATCTTCATAAAGTAAGTCAAAAAGTTGATCAAAGTCTAAAGGTTGGGAAAAGAAATTTATTTGTTGGGGAAAAAAGAAATCATACGAAAAGGAGAGGACAAAAATAAAAAAAAAAGGGAAAACAATAAGCCCAAGAATGAGGCAAATCCAGTGGAAAGAATCTACATCTGGTTTCATTGAAGAAGTTTATACCGCAGGTTACAATTCTGAATTCCATCAAAATTAGAAATTGGATAGTATTTAGTTCATATGAGTCATGTGAGGGTGGTTCTATGTTGATGGGCAAACAATTCAAGTAGTAGATTGGTTGGGAATTGTTCGGTGAAATTAAGGATGTATGATGGAAGTATCCTCACACTTGAGAGTGTTAGAAATGTGCCAGACTCAAAAGAATAATTTGACTTCTCTTTCTTTGTTGGATTCTGATGGCCATATATTTACTTGCAAGATGGAGTTCTCAACGTATCAAAGGGTGCTCTTGTTATGATCAAGGATGTTAGAGTTAGGAACTTGTATAAATTATGAGGAAGCTTTATTGTTGTTGATGCGGCACATTTGGTGGTAGAAAGTAATGATCTTCCACTATGTTTATGGAATAGAAGGTTGGGCCAGTTGAGTGAAAAGAGTATGGAGATTTTTCTTTTTTTGTAAATCTGAAAAGGTATGGAGATTTTGATCATGAGAAATCTAATTCCCACCATAAAAATTGGGGAATTGTGTTTTATGAGCATTGTGTCCATAGAAAACAACTTACACGAAATTTCAAAGCCAAAGGGTCATATAAGCAAGGGAATACTTTACTACATTCACTCAGATTTATGGGGCCCTCGCCTACTATATCATATGGTGGTGCATTATATTTTATTTCTTTTGTTGATGACTTCTCAAGGAGGGTATAGGTGTTCACTCTTAAAATCAAAGAGTAATACGTTTTTTGCCTTTAAGCATTTCAAGGCAGAAGTTGAAAAGACTACGGGGCACTACATCAAAACACTCCAACGATAATGGGTGTACAATTCTGATGAGTTCATAAAATTTTGTAAAGATGAAAGAATCAAGAGGCATTTCATCAAGGTATAAACTCCCCAACAAAATTGTGTTGCGAAAAGGATCGATCACACATTGATGGAGCGAGCTAAAAGCACGTTGAACAATGTCGGATTAGAGCAAAATCTATGGCCCAAAGTCGTAATGGCAACTTGTTATCTCATCAATCAATCACCTTCAGCGGCATTGGGGGAGAAAAATCCACATGAAGTATAGTTCAAAACCCCTTGTGATTTTGATTTGAAGATTTTTCTTGTGATGCTTATGTTTTAATTCCTAGTTGTCAAAGCAATAAGCTCAAACTAAAATCAAATAAATGCATAACAAAAGTGTGAAAAGATACAGGTTATGGGATCAAAGTGTTACAAGCCGAGATGAGCATTTTGATGAGGCCTCTATGTTGGCAAGAGACATACGAAAGTAGACTAAAAAAAAGGAAGAATCTCGAAATAACACCCAAGAAATTGATTTTCGACCCTATGTTCCATCATCTAGTGAGGGTCATATACCGGAAGATGCACCCACAAGTATTAACAAATAATTCATTGATGATGAAGGGCATTGGTGAACCCAGTGATTCACATAAAGAAGTTACACCATCCATGCCAAGACAATCTTCAAGAGTAATTCATCCACTATAGCTGTTTAAGGACAATGTGGATCCTTATTTGTTTTGGTGGTCATGAATGAAGAAACGAGCACTTATAAAGACGCTATGTTAGGGGATGATTTCATATCTTGGAAGAAAGTCATCAAAGAATAAACGTTGGCTCTTAGAAAGAACAAGACTTGGGATTTGGTAGAACTACCAAAAGTTAGAAAAGCAATTGGTTGCAAGTGGGTGTTCAAATCAAGAAAGAGATTGATAGAAATATAAAAAAGCATAGGGCGAGGCTAGTTGCGAAGGGTTTTGCACAAAAGGAAGGTGTCGATTTCCTTGAAATCCTAATACCAGTTGTGAAGCTAGACTCTATCCGATTAATGCTTGGGCTTGTTGCATTATATAATTTAAAACTTGAACAAATGGATGCAAAAACAGCTTTTCTTATATGGTGAATTTGAGGAAGAAATATATATGCATCAATCGGAAGGGTTTCTTAAAAAGAGAAAAGAAAAATAGTGTGCAAGTTAAAGAAATCGATATATGGACTCGAACAAGTATCATGACAATGATACAAGACTTTTGACATGTCCAATAGTAGATCTTGGATACCAAAGGAGTGAGACTATTGTGTTTATATGAAGTTTTTTTTTTAATGATGGTACTTAATTGATCTTATTCTTTTATGTTGATGATATACTTTTGGCATGCAAGGATTAGGTTGTGATTGATGAGCTCAAGGAATCTTTGAGCAAGAATTCTGAAATGAAAGATCTAGGGCCTGCAAAACAAATATTTCGAATTGAAACTCAAAGAGATCAATGGAGTGGGACTTTGTCACTTTCACAAAAGGGTTTTGTAGAAAAGATGCTTTATAAATTTAGCATGAGTAAGGCAAAACTAGTGAAGATTTCATTAGCTCCTCATTTCAAGTTGTCTTCCAAAACAAGTCCAAAGAGCGAAGGTAGAAAATAAACTATGGCGAGGGTGCCGTATGCAAGTTTTGTGGGAAGCCTTAACTTTGTCATGGTGTGTACTAGGCCGAACATTCCATACACCATGGATGTTTCAAGTCACTATATGGCAAATCTCATAAAGGCTCATTGGGAAGGTCCAAAATGGAAGCTTCGGGATTCAAGAGGCACAAGGAATTATGCTATGACATTGAGCAAAGACTCAAGGCACATTCAAGGCTATGTTGATCCAAATTATACCGGGATCTTAATTGAGGAAGATCAATTACCAGATATCTTTTCAAGTTCAACCACCAAGGGTGAATACATGGCAGCAAAAGGAGTAAGCAAAAAAGCGGTCTGGCTTCAAGGTCTTATGGGTCATTCCAAACCCATGGAAATACTATATGATAACATGAGTGCCATTAATTTGGCTAAGAACCCATATACCACAAGAGAACGAAGCACATATTGGTCTGACACCATTATGTTCAACAAATTGTCAAAGATGGTTAGTTCGGTTGGTGAAAGTTGGAACTTGGAACTGAGAAGAATATGGCAAATATGCTCACAAAAGCGGGTTTAGTAAAGAAGTTGTAATTGAACATAATTTGTCTAGGCTTCATGAAAAAGCAAATGTAGGAATTATTGGCAAGGCAAGTAGGTGATTTACTATCAATGTGGAGAATGTAAGCAGTGATAGGAAATCACGTAATGGGGGCATTGATGTATTTGTCGAATGTTTTTGGGGCTCCTTTCTAATTACTAAAAATAAGTCATATAAAAGAGTTTGGAACCATTTGGGCCCAATTTTCTTTTTCCTTCTTGTTTTTTCTTTCTCCACAAAGGTAGGGTTTCCCTTTTGGTAAAATGGAGAAAGGGTAAGGGATGAAGAAGGTGCATATTGTCCCTCTTTGTGGGGAGATCATGTGAGCTTGTATTGCTCTTGTTCTTGAATTATCTAAAGTAGTAGAGAATCACAGTGGTAAATTGTGGGTTTTGGTGAGTCCAAAAAGGTGTTTTCGTGATGATTTTTCACTGATTTTCTCCATTGAGGTAACATTGTATCTCTCATTGTAAATTTATCTTGGTAGTGGAATTTTGTTTGCCACCTTGCCCGCAGATGCATCACGGAAAACCAGGTAAAATTCAGTGTTGTGGCTTCTTCTTCATTTTCTCAGGTCATTTGGTTATTCTATCTTTTATTTATTTTTCTCTTAATTTTATTTGACATGGTTGCTTGGGTTTGTTATTGGGTCATCATTTCACTTATACTAGGTTTTTGTGTGTGTGATATTCGGTGGTTGGTTTATTTGGGATTTTGGGTTATTCGATCCCCAACACAACGCACAATTCATACTTCAAATTAGACCCATCGAAGTTAATTCAAACATAACTCTCGTTGTCAATTTTTTATAGCAGGTGATTTCTAGATTGTTACCCGCTTTCTCCTTAGAACTTGCCGTAGATAGAGATACTGGAGATAGAGAGAGATCCACCACTCAAAATATAATCACCACAATTTAACAACGAGAAGATAGAGAAGCAGAAAGTAATAAATCAAAAGCTTGAACTCACTGGGCACTGGAAATGGGCTTTTTGCTAGAGTTTTCATATAATCCTCATCATCAGAGCCAAAGAGATCTTTATGATCAGACCTACTTCTGCATTCTCCTCCTTCTTCATCACTACCACTTCCACTACCATCACCACTGCTGCTCTCTCCACTCGTACCCGAATCTCTCCTATTATCGCCATCTCCATCGCCGTTATCGTCATCATCAGAAGAAGAGGAAGAAGAAGAGGAAGCAGGGGAAGAAGAAGGGGAGTTAGACGCTGAAGAATCATGGTTTCCTGCTTCATTCTCTCTCTCCTCATCATCACCAAACACATCCACGTCTTGCTCCGAGAAATCCATTCTCAATCCTCCACAAAGAGGGACTTGGTTCAACAGTCAAAACTAAGAAGAGATGAGCAGCGAACTGCAATACGAATTGGGTTTCTTTCCTAGTGAGAGAAATATATTTTTATTTTTAGTGAGAGAAAATGGCACTAACCTAACCTACTTTTGAACCCTAACCTACCTTTTGTCATAGAGATAAAGAGCGCTCTAAACTTGGGAAGGGCTTTATAGAGCTAAATTTATTTAGAGTTGATAAAGGCCGGAAGTAAGAATTTTTTAGATAGATTTTAAGATAAATATCTTTCTAATTAGATAGATCAAATATATTTTTTAGAATTTAAAGAGATGACATGAAAGAAATTAAGTGCATCGGATAGATAGAATATTGAAAAAAAAAAAAAATATTTATTTACTTCTTGTCTCCTAAAATTTTGAGGTAGATTTAAAAAGATGTAGAGTCGCATAAAAGAAATGTAGAGCTCTTTACAAAAATTTAAAAAGAGCTTAGGGTTTATTTTAGAAATCATTTGCATCTTATAAAGAGATTTGGATGAATTTTGATAAAAGAAATGATCCAATGCAACGGTTGTGTCATAGTATAATGAAACGAAACTTCTAGAAAATCATGTTTGTAGTATTTGTATGATTTCAAATTTTGCACGTACTTTCTCTTCATCTCAATAATCAAATCCCCCTCCCTCTTTTTTTAAAAAAAATCAATTTGAACTCTAGATATAGTCAAAATGAGTCCTCTCCAAAAACGAATCTAGACCATTCATTTTGAGAATTTCAAGATCTTAGCCTTTATAAACTCAAAATCATTTTTTTATTTTTTAACATTGTTCATCTAATGATAACAAAGTCATCCAAAAAAATTGGAAATGAAAAAATCTTTTTAAGGCCTAGATCTAATCATCTCACCAAAATGAACGGCCTATGTTAATTGGGGTAAAAAAATACTTTCTAGTTTGTGTTTTCATTTTTTTCTTTTTTTGTGAATGTTCATTAGAATGAAAAGAGTGTATATTTCAAAATCTGGATCAAACAAATAATCATAAGATGGTTTTTTAAAGTTATTGCGTCATATTACTGCACAAGGGTTGCATGAAATCATTGTTCTTTTGATAGATTTGTATATTGAAACTATCGTGTTTATCCTAAATAAGTGCCACTTTCGTAACAAATTGAGATATCCAAAAGAAATAGAGAGGACGTGTGAAGTTAATAGTTCTTATTACAATTTACATGGTTAAGGAAATAGTTGTGTTGTTTGAAATAAGCAACCAACTTAGATTGCCTTCATAAATTTGTCAATATTTTATCATTTTAAATACAAATTTTTATGCCTCAAATTTTCCAAGCATTAATTTCTAGATTTGAGTACTTCAAAATTACATTGATGACTCATTTTATTGCTCTTTTAAGAATATTACATTAGAAAACAATGCGATTTTCAGCAATTTTTTAGTGCTTTAATTATCTTTCAACAATCTCAAAATATTTCACAAAAATTATGCGAAATTTTATGAGCAAAATTGGTCATAGGAAAACATAATTTGATCTTTTGCTCTTTTTTTTTATTTAAATAGATTTATATTTACTACTTATTTTCAAGGCAACGAAAATTATTTTCAACTATTTTATTGATTTCTAGATTTCTCAAATAAAATAAAACATAATTTAGTTGGAAGTGACTTCTAGAAATTTTCAATCTATTTTTTCTTTAAATATAACTGCTCTACTCTTTACAAAAATAGCAATATTAGATTTTTAAAATACTCCTCTATTTATATTAAAAATAAAGGAAACCAACTTTACTGTTTCTAATTTTAAATGCTTTATAAACTAATATTTTTAGGATTTACCACCCAAATATTTTTTGAATATTTGAAGTTTGGAATATTATAATGCCTAAATAAATAATGTTGTATCTACGACAACACTAGAAAACCAATTTTTGTTCTCTTATATTAATAAAGTTTGTATGTTTTTGGTGCATTAAACTTTATTTTTATTTTTTTGATGTTGAAAGATAGGAATTGAAATTAGGAAATAGTTTTCATTTATAAGATATTTTATTTTCTGAATAGCTTTAGAAAGATCAAAATTGAGATAATGCTTCAAAAAAATTTCTGCAGCTTATGATCAATTTCGAATTTTTTCATAACAGGATTCTAAATGCTCACAACTCCAATATTTTGACATATTTGTTGTGATATAAAAATAGAGATATTTTAAATATCACCTAACATTAGATTAATATATTAAAATTTATCAAACTACGCATGTGATTTAAAATATTTAACATCTTACCCATACCTTTTGATTTGATCATAAATTGTGCATCATTCTTTTGATCAAATTTCAAATAGTCCATCAAATGATAAATGGGTTTGAAATTATCAAAATACACCTAAAATAAAATGTTATATCGTTCAAATGTGATGTGCATTTTAATGAATTTCCCCAAAATGATAATATTGATTTCATTTGTTCTTTGAATTTTATTTTGTTGTTCATCTGTCTCTGCCTACGACAATATTAAAATTGTATTATTAATTTTTTGTGATATTTTAATATTTTTATTATTCTTATATGCATTACAATCATTCATGCAATGCACATAAATCTACTAAGTTTCCACTAGTTTAGAGAGAGAACTAAATTTCAGAGACGATTTTAAAAAGTAAAACTTTTTCGGAGGCTACAAAACCTTGAAATGTCACCCAATTGGACTATTTTTATTTAATTTCACTTAAAACTTTTTTTTGTGCAATGAAACTAAATTAATGCTCAAATGTGCGAGTTCCCCATTAGATGTCATATGTTATTGAGATTCCAAGAAGGAAAAACTTAATGTAAGGTTACAACCTTATCCAATTCAGTAAGATCTTGGAAGAAATCTCACCAAATTTTATGCTTTAAACAAGCTAAAATTAATATCAAAAGAAATAAATGGGGTCCATCAAATTACTATTTTAAACAAATCCAGATTTGGAGAGATTAGGGCTTTTTAAGAAACACCGGCAGATCTGACTTTAGATCAATCAAAATCCTAACCAAAAAACATTTCAACTGAGAAATTAATTAAATTAAACTAAAAATATGAATTCAATTAAAATTAAAATAAAAAATAACATTAGCACCTATCTAGCCAGGCTGATTGGCCCGGTACATTCGAACACTTAAAGTGGGTGCCCATGACCGCGGATTTTTTACACCACTCTCCTTGATTTTTTTCTTGAATAATTACCTACCTACCCTGTTGCTCATGTTTGACAATTGTTAGGGTTTAACGACTCTTGAAATTAGGGTTTCACAAAATTAGGGTTTTTTTTGGATGACCAAGGGTTTTCTAGGGTTTATGCTGGCCTGGAGTTTCACTCTCGAGAATTTTCCTCTCTCTAAAGTTAGAGTTTATGACTGAAATTTTCCAAAACTCGAAGATAGCTTGGATCATGAGTTTGGCTTTTTATGGACTATTTTACGAGGCCCCACGCATTTTCTAGAAGCCTCTATGCGTTTATGTCAAAATTTTGGTTTTGATGGTCAAAACTGCTCTGGACAATGGATTATATGTGGACTAATTTGGATGTCTCGGGCAATTTTTGCTCATAATCCAAATTTCCAGACATCTGGAACTTAATAACATTTTTGATAAATAATTTTATTCTATGCATAACTTTCAAACCGTATACCGTATTAGGGTGATTATTGGACTATTAAGAAGCTCTTGATTTTCTCTTCATTTTAGAATCAAAATTAGTCCAATTTGATTTGATTTTAAAGGGTTTACATGCATAGAACTTCAGGTTGCTAGCTCTCTGGTGTTTGGGTTAATCTCGTAAATTTATTAGGCTTAAAGGTGTAAATTTATTAGTTTGGCATATTGGATTGGTTTTGGGAAATTAGGGTTTATGAAATTTGGAAATTAGCTCATTTTAAGTTGGGTATCTAAATATAGAAATAAGGTGCGTCTAAAAAATCCAATACAAAGTAGTGCTTTGAAATTGGAAAACCCTGCAATTGATCCTCTCAACATCAAGATACATGGATAAAAAAGAAAACAAGAATTTCAAGTCATAACAATAATGCATCCTGTAACAAGTTATTTGAAGATTTTTAAGAGTTTATAGATCCACTCAATCATAAGTATTTTCAGATTTTAAAATTTCAAAATTAAATTTGAACGTGGATTTTCAAGCTATTGTAAGGTTTTCAATGCTAGATTTATATCTTCCAAGAAAATTTAGAGGTGCGTCTTACTTGAATAGTATGAGGTGGGCACCTTATACAAAACTCATCCATGAATATGGAAAAGGTTTCTATGATTCCCCTACATAGAAGTTCTATCCTCCCCCTACCATCAAGCCGTCCAATTTTGATCAAGAGAGTCACTTACCGTTTGATCTTAGATCCGACGTCTCAAAGTATTTTATTTTTAGTTTTTTTTATACAAATTGTATTAATATGAAATTTGGTATGTGTTATCTTCTCATTAGGGCGCACCTATACAAAATATCTAAAATATTTTTTCGATAAAATATAATGAACAAAATACCCCTTGAATCTTTCAAGGGTATTTTGGTTATTTTATTTTATTGAAAATAGTTTTTTTATATTTTTTGCTAGTGCAAGTTTAATAGAGGAATGGACGTCCAAAATTTGGTGTCAACATAGTTTATAGAAAAAAATAAAAAATAAAATAGTGTAAATACGTGACATTGTGATTGGGGCAATCTTAGCCCTCTATTCATAATGGATGTTTGGATAAGAGGGAGGATAGAACTTAAACATAGAAAGCTTGGCCCAATAGTATTAATAATAATGGTTAAACCATAATGCAATTCATCGTATAAATTGCTTCAAATGGTTTGAGTGAGTGTTCTCTCAAAAATGAGAAAATATGGTATTAGATTATTTGCCTTTAGTACAAGGATGTCATGATCATTAGTTAACTATTAACTAGTGATTTAAAAGTAGACAAAAATGACAATATGTAAGTTAATTAATTTTTTGGACTAGGAAGCGGGTTAGACCAACCTGATTCCTCTGGAGGATTTGGTGTGGTTCCTATAGACTTGTTTAGTTTTGTCAAGGAACCAGGCGATTTGGATTGTCCGGATTGGGCAGTTCATATACGTTATATTTATTATTATTTTTTTATCTAATATATTTGGTATTTTTATGGACCAATCGTCACAATAAATAATCAGTCAAACTCTTTGATCTAGACCAATTTTCTGGATAGGTCGATTTGCCAGACTAATATGGTTTTTCTAACATTGGTATTAACCAATATCATTGAAATCAAACCAGTCACCGAACTAGTGAGAAGACTACTCTAATCAAAACTGGTTTGATCACTAGTTGAATCGGTCAACCATACTTTAGAAATAATAAAATAATAATAATAATAATAATTTTAAATATAAAATATATTAAAAAATAATTGCTAAACTTTTTTTTAGTAAATCACACCGGTGTCACTGGTCAAAAATTATATAAACATTAGTTTTGACTGGTTTTTAGCTAAAACTCAGTTTTTGCTTCAAACAAGACCATCTAAGACACCATTGGCAAACCAGTCAAAAACACCATTGGCAGTCCAACTAGTTGAGCCAGCTGATCCGATCTGTTCCTAATAACTATACTCTTTGCTAGTCGATGTGAACATGAGATGACTGGGGTATACCTTTGACTAAGTTCAAAGTCTTAAATAAAATTGTGCACGTGATGGGGATGCAAAAGGCCACATGCGTCAGGGGCTAAGCGTGCTGATGTATGCGGGCGGGTGGGGCACTTGTGAATTATAAATATTTTATTTGCTAAAAAAAATATCTTAAATGATTTTTTCCGAACTTTATGACGCACTCTACTGTCAAATATAAACCCTGAAGTCATGCGCAATTGTGGCATTCTTATAGTTGGGTCCAGCTAGTACCGGATCCGGACCCAGACCCCGAATCGATTCGGGTTTGACCCATACCCGTACCCGTCGGGTCTTGGGTCTACTCCATCGGGTCTCAGGTCCATTGTCACCCTCACTGTGATTTTTTTTTTTTTTCTCTTTTTTTTACAATTATATACCCGTTTTATTGGCAACAGGGTCACAAATCACCCGTTATTAGACTTCAATCCGTATGATTTGTTGTCTAATTATATACGATCATTAATACACCCAAATGAATAGGGTTTCAAGTAAAGTATTTTATCTCTAACAGTTTACGGGTACAGTTTGGGTTCAGCTAGACTCGAACCCATATAGTGTTCGGGTCCAAGCTTTGAACCCATACCCGATCCACTAGGTCCAAATACTAGACCTATACTCAACCCATGTCGGGTATACCCGGTGGGTCCGGGTCCATTGCCACCCCTATTCTTATGCCAAATTTAAATGATCATATAATGTAATCCCGTCTCATAAATTTTGGTGCCGGTAGTAATCATTCCATAGCTATTTTTGTATTAGAGAGCATTATTTGAGGTACAAGTTTCACAGTTGCTAGAGAAAAATGATTTTTAAACCATCATATAAATTTTCAATGCTCAAAGTATTTTCTGAACGAGGTTTTGACATGAGGCGGTTCTACTTACTTATTTATTTATTTATTTATTTATTTATTTATCAAAAGGCAAGGCTTTACAAAACTGCATCATTTCCAAAAGAAGGAATAGAACTTGATACTCAGTTTATTTTTTCGGGTAGTTTCAAAAGTAAAATGGAACTTGATACTCAATACTCCACGAGCTTAAATTGGAGGTTCAGATTGAGAGGCAGTGTTGAAGGGCACCATGCCTTTCAAGAAGGAATCAATTCTAGATACTCATGTTAAACTCCCATGGTCGTGTTAAATTCAAGGGAAATGGAATTAATAAGCTTTATATATATATATATATATATATATTAAAACGTAATAAGGGTCGTTCTTAAGGGAAAGCTTTCTATGCTTCTCCTATAGCATAGACATTCTATCTTTCCCTTTATTCAACCGTCCATTCTGAATGGAGGGTTAAGATTGCTCCAATCACAATGTCACGTCTCTATACTATTTTATTTTTATTTTTTTTCTATAAACTATTTTGATACCAAATTTTGGACGTTCATCCCTTTATTAAACTCGCACTAGCAAAAAATATAAAAAAAATATTTTTAAATAAATAAAATACCCAAAATACCCTTTAAAGATTCAATGGGTATTTTGGTCTTCATATATTATCAAAAAAATATTTTTAATAGTTTTTATAGATGCACCCCAATGAGAAGATGACACGTACCAAATTTCATATTCATACAATTTGTATAAAAAAAAACTAAAAATAAAATATTTTAAAACATCAAAACTAAAATCAAACAATAAATGACTCTCTTGAACAAAATTGGACGGCTAGATGATAGAGAAGGAAAACTTCTAAGCTGTAAGGAAAGCATAGAAACCTTTCCCGTTCTTAAAATAAATACTTCTCGCCTAAAAAGGCATTCATGTCCTTTCAAAGATATCACTTTTGAGATCGCAAACCGTAAAGCATAGAAGGCATCCCTCCAATATTAAAAAAAATAAAAAAGAAAACAAAGGCATCCCTCCAATATTTTTAAAAAAAGAAAAAAAAGAAGGCATCCCTCCACTCTCTTGTTGCAGATTAAATGATGGTAGCGATTTTATATAGAAATTTATGGAAGGACTTCATAATCAAATCGTTCATTGAAGGAAAAATCAGGTAGTCTACTGGTAATCGCTCGGTTACTGGTCGAGTATTTTTTAAAAAATAAAAAAGTTATATAAAATCCTAAAAAAATAAGGAATTTTGTTTGTTGTGTATTTTTTTAATATTTTTCATCGTTACAATAAAATATTGGAAATTTTTTTGACCGAAAATATTTATTTTTATATTTTCTCATGTTTAAAAAAAAACCAAAAATATCCCTGGCACAAATCGATTCTTTAAAATCCATTTTTTTTTTATTAATTTTCAACGTCATTTTGATGTTCTTTGTTCAATCATTCTTTAAAAATATTTTTCATATTTGATTAGCATTTTTTTATATTTTTTAAATAGGCTGGTTGAACCGCTTATGGGCTCATGTCCGGTTAACTATTCTGATTAGATTTTTCCTGTACTGCTTTTATCTGTAAGATTTTAAATATGGTGGTTGTAATACCATTACTAATTGGACTCAAAGTTGAAAAGAAAAAATAATAGTGAACTTTGTGACACACTCCAAGCCATCCAATTTGACATTTAATGGCCAGGAGTAATTATCACGTCCTAATACCAATGATAAATGATCTCATAACATACAATCCTAATTTTTATTTAGTAAATACAAGTGCGTCAATTGTTGTAGCACTTAAATAGTGAAACACAACTAAAATTTGTTGGGTTTATGTGACATTTAAAGGTCTTATGAGTGCTTGTAAAATAAAATGATATAGTGGAACATGAGCTCAGTGGAAGTGTGGTCCCTCATGGACTATACTAAGCAAACAATATTTGCTGATACCGAACTGTGTTTGACGATCTAAGCCAGTCGGTTGGGAAAAACTCATGTTACCTGGGCATAGAGAACAAACCGATAATGGTTCTAATGAGTCATTCATTTATGAGGTCGGAGCATATGCCCAGATGAGTGAGTTGAGGGACTGTGTGACTCTTGTGTGTGATGGTGGTCTACAAATACGAGGCCCAAAGTTTCATCCATGTATCATTCCACAACATGCATATTGATAGATCGTTTGAAAAACCAGGTAAGCCACCTTCATGGTAAAGCGTATACATGTGCGAGAGATATCCCTATGCATCATAGGAACTATGGTCG
This sequence comes from Amborella trichopoda, assembly GCF_054954075.1. Lineage (NCBI taxonomy): Eukaryota > Viridiplantae > Streptophyta > Magnoliopsida > Amborellales > Amborellaceae > Amborella > Amborella trichopoda. Next base: position 50,060,550 of record NC_142338.1, on the reverse strand, counting down.
CATCAGGTCTAGGCGACATTGACTCGTCTTTAGGGGAGGACCTGAAATCCATAGATTGGTATTGCGACCCCTTGGCTTATCGGGCAAACTTTAGTGACCCGTTAATGAGCCCCTACTTGGATTGTGGGTCATGTGTAACACTAGGTCGGTTTGATAAAACAAGTGTGGTATGTAGTCTACAGTTGAAGGTGAAGTGCCTCATGATTGTTGATTCACAAGCTGTATGGATCATTTTACCATCATATTAATTTAATTATGTTTGTTCTATGATATAAATTATTTTAGAATTATTATTTGATTTTTTATGAACGTCTGGATATTTTATTTATGAAATTTAGATTTATAAAATTAAAGATATTGATTTTACAATAGTTTAAATATTCAAATAATATTATAAAATCCCTTTATTGATTTTAAGTATATAAAAATGTTATAGAGGCCCATTGTGAACATTAACCCACCATATTTATAGAAGGTGGGGCCCATGAGTGCCACTCTTGAGTGGCACACCCACCCTTTATTCTCTTTCTTATTTTTTAGTGATATAGCATTTGACCATATGGTTTGAACTAAATATTGATTTGATATATCTTTAAAATATTTCATGAAAAGATTGAGTAGACTTTTGCTATTTTATGGTATGCACAATGTTTTAATTGGATTTAATTTATTTAATTTATATTGATGGAAAAATGGTGTAGGAAAGAGGATAATGGTTCATACACCGTTGATGACCCATCTATGGAATAGATGACTCAAATCTCTCACCTAAGGTTTGAGTTTATAATCAAATGGGTTCATGTTCTATTGGTGTAGTTTTGCATAAACTTGCTTTCTCCATTGAGATTGAAGGTTGATCATTGATCATGCGCCGTCAGATGGTGGTGACTCAGTGTGGGGTGTAATAAGCCCGGTCGAGGTAATCTCCGGCGCTCTTCACTTTTATTACTTGCAATATAATCTTTATATTCTCAAAAACAGCGCATAGTTATTTCAATGGTATCAAGTTTTAAGATATTAGTTTTATTGTTATGTTGATTTTATTTTAAAGCATGTGTTATTGTGATAGACCACTTGTAAGTGATATTTTACTAAAAAAATACGGATAAAAAAATAAATAAATTATATGATTCCTCAGTAAAAGATCACATAGATATTTCTTTAAAAAATAACATCAAACGGGTAGTATTATGCCTATAATCATGGATTGGAAGTTTGAAATAATGTTCTCATATATCTTCTCTTCAGCTAACATAGTAGGAGTTTCAATTTTGAATGTCTCCATTAAAATGAATTCAACGGTGAGATTTTCAAAAACACATTCTATACATGTTCAATTTCTTTAAAGCGGCCATAAAATGATAAAAAAAAAAATTACAACAAAAAAATTGTATTTCTATTTAAAAATAATAATTAAATACATCACCATTTACTAATTTACTATTTAAACTACAAATTAAAGATATTTAAAAGTTGTGACTAAAATAGTTCACTCAATGTTTATGACAAACAGTAATTCACACTATTAAGTTATTATTCTTCGAGGCATGATAATCATAATGTAGTCATGCTATCTACACATATGCATTTCAATATTAAATAATAATCTCTACAAATAGACCATTTATCTTTTAATGAATGAAGGTCACAATCATTCTCAAATATTAGATGTCAAATTGAATGGCTTGAGGTGAGTCATGAAATGAATTTTTTTTTTGAAATTTTGTATTTATTCAATGACACTAGTACAACCACCCATTTATAAATTTAAAGAATAAGAATGATTGTGCGTACAAAAGATAAATGGTATCTTTATAGACAATTCCATATTAAATCACTATGTCTAGTAAGAGCAATGTATTTCCCAGATTGCATCTAACTACTAACCAAATAATAACAATCCATTTGCATGTAATGTATTACGCTAATAATATATTTCATAGACAAAATTTTGCCAAGTCTTGTTGTGTTTTTTACCCGTGCTCTCTTTCTCAATAACCACTCATGGCTAAAGAAGCCTGCATGTCATTGTATGAGATGCTGCAGTGACACGCAAGTATTCAGTAAAAAGACTATTTTTTTTTTAGTATAGTGACTAGACCGAACCGGTGGTACGACTAATTGGATTGCTGACTAGTGTTTCAGCCGGTCTTGTATTTTTATTCAAAGTAGAAACACTATGTTTGATTAAAAACTAGTAAAAGTTGATATTATTTATATTTATATTTTTTTAGTTTAAAAAACCGATCCAACCAGTTTAACCGGCAGTTGCACCAAACCCCTCACGAGTTTGGTAGCAAGTTCAATCCTTTTAAGTGCCACTACGTGCTTAGATGTGGTGGCACATGGCTGCAATCTGGTAAGAAAAATATGTTATGGTCACCTTGTGCTTTCATTTGTTTTAAGAAAAATCTGCAGTTCGAGTTTTTCCCTATCTTTTCTCGTCCCCATCATATGATTTCTCACATTCTTCTAATCTATTTTCAATGAAATTTGTTTCATGTCAAAGCTTAGTGAGAAATTTACTGGTTTGAAACCAAAATTCATGAAGAAGTAGTGATATTAAATGGTTTTCTTGAGAGTGCAACATGAAAACCAAGAACTTCACTTTGAAAAATCTATCCCGAGATTGTGATCGCCTGACTTCAATTGCATTTTAGATTTCCAACCAAGTCGGGGGCAACTCAAGAAAACATGACCATATCGCCCCAAATAGGGCGGCAACGGACCCAGACCCAACCTGGGACTTGAGGGGTAGACCCGATCCGGGTATGGGCTAAAAATTGGACCATGCAGGTCAGGTCAGGGTCCAAATCATGGACTCGAACATTATTTGGGGTTAGGCCAGACCCAGTCTGATAAGGTCCAAGTCCAATAATATTTTTCGAGTCCCAATATATGAATTATATCCAAATATAGTTAAATAAATAGATATTTAGTTTTTGAGTTAGTTCCGATCGGATCCGGGTTCCACATTATATTTTTGGATTTGAGTCCGGCTAGACCCAGACCTGACCCGACCTGTCGCTACCCCAAGCCTCGAGTCCAAAATCAAAGAGAGAACCATCAATTTTATATAAATATCGGGTCAATTTTCAATGTGAACTCTTGTCCAAAGTTTTGAATTGATTTCCATCTCAGTACATCTAGTATATGGATGTCGAACGCTTGTTTAAGCCGGGTCTAAGAGAAAGTAACCCAAATAAGAAAAAAAAAAACAGTTTATATAATGTTGCAACTTTAAATTGTAAAAATAAGGTTGCAACTTTAAATTGTAGAAAAAAACAGGAAATTAATTAAAAAAAGTTGTTTTGGTGGCTAAAAGCCTTCTAATTGATCATCTCGACCATAAAATGTATGATTATGGAGAAAGACAAAAAAAAGGTGTGGTTTCTATAAGGTTACAACCTTAAACAATCCAATTAAGGCGCGCCTCTAAATTTTATCATAACATATAACTTTGTTGTAAAAAATTTTTAGGATTATTTTAAAAATTATTTTCATATGTAATTAGAAAATTTTAAATTCCAAAAATGACTAAAATCAGATAAATCTATAAACATATGAAAATCTTAAAAATAGAGGGTATAGATAATGTGTTATAAGATACACTATTTATAGAAATCAATTTTATTTTTCATATTCATACATCTCAACATTGAGATGATCAATTGGAGGGATTTTCAACCGATTGATTTTTGAGGTGCATCTATAATTCTACATTTTAAAGTTGCAACCTTATATACACTTTTTTCTTGTCTAAAATGTGTATTCTCGAGTTTTTTTTTTTTTTTTATGTGCTCGTAGATGTGCTCGATCGGTACCAATTTTTGAGTTTTAAATTTAAAAAAACTCTCAATTTTGACTAAGAATTTCAAGCCAAAAATTAATTAGCTCTCAAACCAACAATAATTCCTTAGATTGAGGCGTTAACCGCCGGCACTCGGAAGTTCGACCTCTGAACGACATGCACGTGTACTTGGTTGGCAGTCCACGCTCCCACTTCAGCATAATGACCATAACACCCTAAACTTTATCAAAATGACGGCAAGTTACATACATAATATGGATGGGGTTTCTACGAGTCCGCCTAACCGACTCATACCATACACATATGGGGTTACTACGATTCCGCCGAGCCGACTCATACAATACACATCTTAAATCATATTTGAAATGGACTTTTAATCTAAATTTTAAAGATTCATAATCTAGGTTAAGATAATCATGGAAATATTCATGATCTAGGTTAAGATGATCCTGGATATAAAAAAAACAGGAAGTTTTAATATTTAAAATGTGATTTATTTAAAAACATTTCTACATTGCATAAACCTTGTGAGTTTTTACAAAGCGAGTCAGCCGATTTTTACACCTGCTGACTCATGAATAACTTTTCTTATACATATCGCTTAGTTTGATTCATTTGTCTATTCAAGAAAGGACCTAGTTTTTATGCGGCCAAGCCCGGATATGTAAAAATGCGGCTCTCTTAATAAATATATTTTCGAGATGGATTTTAAGACTTAATTTTTAAAGACATGTAATCTCTAACATGGAGATCATGAATATAAAAAAATAAATAAATTTTTTAAACTAGAAATAATAATTATAGTAAAAAAACATTTGGACCGTTAGTTTTTTGTTGTGTTTAGATTGAACACCTACTTGCATCCATCTGAGATGGATGCTTTACACTTTTTGGACCGCATATGTAGAAATGCGGTCCACCCCGCATGAAACAATTTTCCTTCAAGAAAATATACTATGAAACCATTTATCTTTGATACAAAATAATCATAATTAATATTCATCATTGGATGTAAAATTGGGTGACTACATTGATTTTATTGACCAAACTCTATACTCTTTTTTATTTATTGAATATATTTTTCTGAACTTGAATGCTATTTTTTATATTGATATTTTCAACAATACGATATACCTTGAAATTGTCTCCAAAATCAAATAAAATAGAAGCCGCCCGTAATAAGCGATATTTATAGGATGTTGGGGTGTTTCAGTAATTAATCATAAAAATTTGAAAAGTTATTCCCGCCCTTTTCCTGACCGACCTTAGCGCATCCGACTCTGATTTCTCTCTCTAGAAGCCATCTCTCTCTAAGTAATTGGAGAGATCATTTTGTTCATCATTCCTGTACAAGGGGAGCTTAACCCCTTGACAGAGTGTTCAAATGGCAGGCGTGGAAGACGATGACGACGACTTCTCTCTCATCAGGAAGCCCCCTAAGATGCACAAGCCCTTTAGAAGACCCCCTCCCATTCCTGTCGAAGATACTGTAACTCACTCTCTCTCTCCATCTATCTCTCTGCATTCTGCAACCTAGAAAGTATTTGAAGCATGTGGGTTTCTTCTCTCTCTCTCTATCTCTCTCTTCCATGTTGTAACAGTTGTTTGGGGTGATAGTATTGTAGGAATGGATATGTGGAGTTGGAAACATCTCACTATGAAACAGAGTGCAGGTCTCCAGAGCTCAAAGTGACAATACCCTGCTTTGAATCGCCTGTCACTCCTTTGGCATCTCGCATTCCCCCTGTGGCTGAATGCCCTGATTCTCCCATTCTCAGGTAACCTCTCTCTCACCCATTCAACAAATTTTTTTTTTGCTCTCTCTCTCTCTCTAGCAATCAGCCAATCCCCCCTTGGATCAGTCTAGCCGACTACCGTAACTTAGATTGAAATATTTGAATAACATGATTATCCCACCATATCCAATATGATCATCTTCTAAGATTAAATTGATAAAAGGGCGCATTCATTGATTCAATCAACATCTCCAAGTAGGGAAAGAATGAGAAAACTTGATTTTCTCAATAATGCAGCCAATCACCTGGAGAGACGAAAAATTTCATAAAGTGTAGTATCTTGCAATAGTTGATGGAGGCCTTCCAGATGAAAGAAGGCATTGATATTCCTGGAAGAAATCAAACAAGATGGTCAAAGATGAGTTGTTTATGCTCCTTCATGTTGTGATATATGTTTAAAATATCAAATGTTTAAACATCAAATGAAACAAGCTTTGGGTACATCATACATGATTAGGAGTCTGCATTCTATACAGCTGCTATTCTACATTTGGACAAGAACCTTTTTTAACTGATATTCATTCCTTCATTGTCATATTATTTTCGGACTACACTGATGCCAAGAAGTCGGCCATCATATAGTTCATTGCATAGATGTTTCTGATGTCTACTCAAAGCAAGTTCTTGAAAACCATAAAAATTGATGTTTGATTCTATAGACCCTGGCTTTCTCCCATGATTCCAGAGTCGCTGAAAGTGAAGGATCATGTGACAGTTTTAGCCTGACATTTGTTGAAATTGTAGTAAACTTGTCATATCATATGCTTTAACATTGCTTCCTATGGTTGGGAATTCACTCATTCTCCACTCCTTATTTATGTGTCTCTGTTTGTAATTTTTTTACATTTAACTTATAATCCAAGTTTTTTATTTATGTTGACATGAAATTATCAATGCATTTCTATGTCCAGCCTACTGATTTGTTTTGTTCATAAGCATAGAAGTTGGGATCTTGCAAGGCAGGACAGTTTAACTGAGACGAAATTGTTGATGACCACGACATTGAAGCGAACCACTAGTCTCTTTTTGTTTGGGGAGCACTTTGAATACATCAGGGAAATTGGGAGAGGCTCAGCTAGCAAGGTGGGTGCCGTGGCATGACTATTGTGTTGAGTCAATCACATTGCGCATGATAGTTATGCTTTGATGGAGTATATTGTTATTTTAGCAATTATCAGTATGAATACAACAAATCTTTGCAGATACCCCAGACCACATAGGTCACTGGTTGATGTGTCTCACATTTCAAAACCACAGGATGGCTAGAAGGCTCAGAGTATCTTAAAGACAACTACATGACAACCTTAGTGATTACGACAATGAAACATGTAACTGTCATGCATATTGATTCCTCACAATGTTCTGATGAGTGTTCACTGAATCGGGTGAGCCCACTCAGACTCGCTCAAACCACTTGGGCTTCCTAGGGTGCCAAGTCTGCAAAACCTCCCAACTTGGGGTTATATAGAAAAGCTCACAACTCGCCTGAGTAGGGTGTCCCTCGGGCGAGTTTTTTGAGATCATCAAAACTCACCTGAGTTTGTCACCGAACCTTAAATATAAAGGGGCAAGAAATCTGCCCCCTCCCCCTTTTTTTTTTGTTTCCATCACTCATGCACCCAGTTGAGTGCAAATTTTGCCCATACACTTGTTTTTGCATGATCTAGCCACTAGACAGACGGATAGATCATATTTGAATCAAATCATCAATTCAATTATTTGAGAGATCGAAGATTTTAACCTACATGTTTCCCTATTTCGAAAACTTTCGATTTCTTTGCCAGTATTAGTCAATTTTGGATGAAATTTGTTCCCCAAGTGTATTCTTGGATTCTTCATCCACTCATAGTCTCGTTTCTCATTTTAAAAAATAAATAAAGAAAAGAAAATCTTGGAGTTGTGAGATTTTAATGTCAGATTTACTATTCACTCAAAATTTTAAAGTTCCTGGATCATCCGAATTTGAAACCCAATATTTGAGGCGTTGAATGAAGAAACCAATTGCCATTAGAAATCGTCTTCGTTGATTTTTGAGTACTACATTACTTTTTCGATCCGATATGCTACAGTTGACATCCCTTTCCCAACAAGAAACTTCCAAGGAAGCAACTTTCTTAGGAGGGCAGCCTAAATAGTCAGAGGCTCTCAGCACACCCTGCCTTGGGACTAATGTCCTAATTATTTTTCTGAAATAGTTTCATTTAATGGAACCCCATCAGAAAAAACATGATTATCAACCTGAAGAAAAAATAAAGCACAACATACATGAGAGTTCAGATGTTACAAGTCCAAAATGACATCCCAATCTGCCAATGCTAGTTCTGCCACTTCTGCATGCTTCAAGGCTACTAACAACTCACCAAGGCACAACATTCACAGTATACATGTTCATAATATTAAATGATGGAAACAAAAAGTGACTTTTTTATAGTATTCATGTGACACACAGGGCGTCCCAAAATTATGGATCCATTTGACTATGTGCGGACCCTTCAATTGATAAGAGGCCGATTAAAGAATCATGGCAAACATGATGCCATGTATTAGGGCTAGAGATTCCGCCTTCACATTCCAGTATGACTATTCATTCATCACCCTATTGACTTGTTTTCTTAGCTAAGAGGCAGAGTTGATCCTCTCACTACAAGCCTCCTTAATTATGGTGCCAAGGATATCCAGGCAACCCCAGTGTCAATCATAATTTTCGGGCTTCGGGCCTTCTAAATATGGTCTATATAAATGTTTGGACTAGAAAAAATGTAGCTTATTAATTTACATATGGAAAATTGTTTCTTGCGGGCTGGACCGTATGACCACATATGTGGTCCAAAAAGTGTAAGGCATCCATCTTAAAGATGGATGCAAGTAGGTGTTCCATCTAAAAACAATGGAAACTAACAGTCCAAATGTTGTCTTACTAGAATTATTATTTCTAGTTTTTAAAATTTACTTATTTTTTCATATTCATGATCTTCATGTTAGAGATTACATGTCCTTAAAAATTAAGTCCAAAAATCCATCTCAAAACTAGATTTATTAATAGGCCTGCATTTCTACATATGCGGGCTTGGCCACATAGGAACCGGGTCCTTTACATATTGCTCAAAAACCTAGCCTGGACACGAGGTGGGTCGGCTTACCAAGTACTGACTCCACTTGGCAAGTCCTGAGAAAATGGAAAAAATCCCAAAAAGATAGAAAAATACTGAAAGTTTATTAATATAAATTATATAAAAAAATACTTACAAACAAATTGCATGCTAAATCATTGCATTTGTATGTTTCTTTTAGATATTTTCTAAATATTCTTAAACAAAAAATTGTAGATCTGTAAAAAAATTAGTAGATCTAACTATTATAGGACTAAAAACACTAGACCCATGTTAAACAGACCTTGGACCTTTATTGATCGAGTGTTTCTTGATGGAAATAAATCACCATATAAATAGTGGACAGCAGGCAAAAAGATGATTTGTAAAGTACTTACCTGCCACGAATCCACCCCTAAAAAGTTTGAAAGCATTGGCTTCTCCGAAAACAAATACAACCCAGAACCCCCCCAAAGTGCCTCGAATATGAATGACTTTAGTGCTCAATGTGTGGATGGGTTTCTTGAGGAAACTCCAAATCTCCAATCTCCAAAATCCAAGATAAATGGAGGCCTTTCAACTTTGTTTTTGCTTGCATCTAAAGCAGGGAAAGATGGCGAAATGTGGCTAAGGGGACAATTTATCCCCTTTAGAACTGTTTACAATTAGCAACAAATTGAAAACTGGCTTTTGTTTTCAAGCGGACTTCACTGTGCCAAGAAGGCATCGGACCCACCAAGTCCATCTGACTCGGGTCAGATTTGGGGACCTGGGAGAGTCTGCATCAAATCCACCTGGGGCTTGAACAATAACTCAGGTGGTTCTGTTCCAAACAGGGCCATCATTGAGTTGGGAGCCCTTGAAACTAGCAGGGTTATGGTTCCAGCTAGTCACAGTAAGACTTGCAGTTTTAAACATATAAAATATTGCAGAGCCATATTAAAAAATAAAAAATAAAATTGCAAAGTCAGAGGCAACAGAAAATAAGCAAGTTGCTTATATGGAGTCATAGACATAAGAGAATATTGCATGAAGCATCTAAATGTTGAGAGAGGGATAGATCTTAGCCGCATGGGTTCAATTCATTAGGCTATTCTGCATATCTCCATGCTCTACGGCCTATATTCCAGCATCTTGAAACGGGGTTATCCATACAGTTAAAGAAGCATATATTTACCTTAATAGTTGAAGCTTAAATTCTTTTTAATAGTTGAAGCTTAATTTCTTTCTGTAACTACTGTTGTCTGTGTCTGCCAAATAATAAAACTGAACCCAGAGTAGAAGATGGTCAGGTTTCTTAGCTACTCTGGTCTAAAAGTGCAGTTATTCTCTCTTGTGGTTGCATTTTTCTTTGTAACAATCGTCAATGGCAACCTTATTGCTCTTTATGCTTTGTAACATCTTGTTTGTGTTTTGAATGTTGTAATTTCAATCGAATTGTGGTGGCCATTTTCACAGGTGTATGAAGGTCAAGAAAAGAAACATGGGGTTTTGTATGCCATCAAAACAAGTAAGCAACAGTTCCACAATCGAGAAGAAAGGGAATATTTCATGAGAGAAGTAGAAGCTGTTGCAGGATTAACAGAGCACCCAAATGTAGTCAAGTACTATAGGTGTTGGCAGCAGGATTTGCATGTCTTTATCCAAATGGAATTATGTGAAGGTGGCAATTTTCGTTCCTTCCTCGATCAACTTAGTGATCTTCTTCCTGAGAGTAAGGCATGTAAGCAGTCAAAAAAGAACTGAAATTTTGTTAGTCAATCTAAAATTCTATTGAAGTATGAATAAAGCAATTTGATTCAAACATGGTATGAAAATATTGAATTTATTATTCCAAGATGGGAGTTAACTGTTATATCTATGTGTTCTTTAGCAGCCACAGCCTTCAGCAATCAAATTTGGGACTTGAATTAATTGAGACATATGTAACCTCATCACCATGGCATTAAGACCTTATAGGAAGCAAGCAGGTTTTAAATTTCAAATGTAGCAGCGGTTGGATTTATTTTATTCTCATGTTTCCCATTGACTTCTTATTGGTCCAACTTGTTCTATAAAAAGAAAATCTGTAATCTGTGATTTACCAGCACTCAGAAGCTGGTATAAGATAATGGAACAGTTCAACCGAAAGAACTGAATGTGGCTTTCCCATCATAAGAAGTTTTTTCTATTTTGAAAGTTGAAGCATTATATGAACTAAGGTAGTCCAAACCGTTACTAGCCAGTTACCTTGCTAGACCAGTCTAAAAAAGCACAAACAAAAAAATATAAAAAATTAAAGTATTTAAAAAATTCTAAACGGGCTGATTCAATTTGGTTTGATCGGTCTAAACTGACCAGTTTGGCTTTTGACTGGTTTTGATAAGTTGCGATTCAATTTGTAATAGTCGAACCGGCGGGTTGTGGTATCGAGCCGGAAATTCCCCAATTTGATGCCGTTCGATGCTTTCCCTAATTTGGGATTGAGGAACTAGATCACCAGTTCCTTGTCTGAATGGCCGGACCGGTCTGGTCTTAATTTCATTGACATGATCAAGAAGTCTTCCTTGCCAAGGATTGATGGTTTTATCACATGCATGGCAAAGAAATTTCTTTCAATTATTATTATTTTTTGTTTTATTATATGTACTTGGGGTATTGTGGTGATTATTAGATAGCTATGCACGTGGTTGAGGGTAGGAGGAGATGTTTTATAAGATGAGGAATGGGTCAGATTACCAAGGTTCCGTACGCATAAGAAATTGGCTGTGAAACATTTAATCAAGATAACAAAACTTGATATGTTCTGAACAAGTTGATATCTTTATTCCTGCAGAGTGTGCAACCTGTGAGGCTGTGCAGGACTCGAAAGAGAATCATTTTATTATATTATCTCAAAAGCTTTCGAGCTTGGTTCTGCGAGGCCTCATAAGAATTTGCCTGTGAAACATTTAGTCAAGATAACAAAACTTGATATGTTCTGAACATGTTGATATCTTTATTCCTGCAGAGTGTGCAACCTGTGAGGCTGTGCAGGAGTCGAAAGAGAAGTATTTTACTATTTTATTATTTCAAAAGCATTCGAGCTTTGTTCATTCTCAGGCCTCGAAGAGCTAGTAGATCCATGGATTTTGGAACCACCACCTCCAAAAGTGGGGGAAAAAATGGAAGTCGCCCCTTCTATGTCCCCCGCCTCCTCCCCCATGGACCCAATAAGTTTGGAAGGTTCGACTTCTGAAGCTGAACCTTCTGAAGGCCAACCTTCTACCAAACAAAAGTGCCTAAAAGACAACGTTATACTATTCATCGGTCCAAATCCATATTCAAATATCTTTTGCATATAATTACTTCCTACTTTTTATGCAGTTCATTTACTAGGTAGACCTAATTAAGAGTCAACTATGTTTTCACTATAATTGCTGCATAGTCCATGTTCTTTATGCAGTTCATTTACTAGGTGAACCTATGTGAACTGAATTTGATGCTGATAAAACAAGCTCACATACTTTCTCTTTTATGTTCACAGGTCTGGAGTTACATTAGCCAGATTGCATCAGGCCTCAAACACATTCATGCAAGTTCCATTCTCCACCTTGACATTAAGCCCGAAAACATACTCCTAGATAAGCAGGGTAATTCCCTCAATTCTACTCCTACATGCATCAATAATAATAATAATAATAATAATAATAATAATAATAAGAAGAAGAAGAAGTAGAAGAAGAAGAAGAAGAAGGAAAAGCATTTTGTAATCCAGAGGAGTATGCAATGCAGTATCAAGGGGAACCTACCAATTGTTTGTAATGAAGCACAGTGGATATTGATTCAAGTGGGGCCCATGAAGACATTTTCAGCCACATACAGTCGATCTCCACCAACCATCATTGAGAACATAAGAGAAATAAGATGCATGCTCTGCAGATTACTGTATGCTCCACTGGATTATGATGTACTTTCTCAAAAGAATAAAATAAAATCTAAGAAAATCTATTGCATGCAATCCAAATCATGGGATAGGCCCTAGTGACTCTCTTTCCTTTTCAGGTGTTCTTAAGATAGGGGACTTCAGCCTAGCAGTCACACGTGGTCAGTGGGATTGGCAAGAGGGGGATGGGGGATATCTTGCTCCTGAGCTTCTTAGAGAGGAGGATCCCAGTTCTGAATCGGACATTTACAGCTTTGGGGCTATGGTCTATGAGTTAGCTACTGGTAAATTATTTCCTCGCTCCAGTCCAGAGCGAGATGGAGTTAGATACTTAACTCAACGCTCCAATGAGCTAAATAGACTAATGGCTTCCATGCTACACCCTTGCCGAGACAAGCGGCCAAGTGCAGCGAGTATCTTAGAATGTAGCAAAGAACATATTGTGTAAAACGTGAAAGAAAGAATCATGTTTGTTTATTTTGTGTTAAATATCACGAAATGAGTAAAACAATCCTTTATTTATGGCGGAGATAAGGTTTTGAAAGGATCCTCAAGCCTGGTTACATGATGATGTTTACATTTTTTTACTCTGGGTGTGGACCATCTAATTCATTGGAAGAAGGATCTCTTTCGGTTGCGCTCCAAACGTTCTTCCCTCTGTCATGACAAGAGGATGATTTCAGTAGAAGAAAATGGAATAACAAAAATGATTATATAGAGATTCCCTAAGATATCTCCAAAGAAATGATCTGCTCACAGAGGAGATATGCAATGAAGAAATAAACAAATCACTGTTTACAAGATCAATATATTACTGATAAGACAATAGTAAATAAACGTAGAGAGGTTGTTCCAGAATCAGAACTTTGAATGATAGTTTTCATGATACCAGGAGGATTTGACACTACAAAAAGTTAATGACATGGTTTCTATGCGGCCAGCCTGCATATTGAAGAAATGCGGGCTTGGCAATAAATATTTTTTTTTACATATAATTTGATCCTAATTTTTAGAGAATATATAATTTTTAACATGGAGATCATGAATATGAAATTTTTTTTTTTGAAAACTAGAAATAATAATTATATCAAGGAAACATTTGGACTGTTAGTTACACTTGTTTTTAGATGGACCACCTATTTACGACCATCTTTAAGATGGATGCTTTATACCCTCTGCACTGCATATTGTAGAAATACAGTCTAGCCTGCATGAAACAATTTCCCAAAAATAAGCTTCTGATGCGGCGGAGAAATGAACATACAATTTGCTTGCATAATACAAAATTTCCGTCAGGTCACATCGTTTTACATTTAATTCTCGTAGGGTCACAAAAATCTGGAGCAGAAATCAGGCGAATCCCATATCATTTTGGCCCAAGCTTTAGATCCCGTTATTGCCATGTCTGGAAGGGATTGAAAACACCCACAAGCAATGAGGGCAGTAGGGAGATTCTTCAAAGCTGATGTACTATCTTATTTCGGATTCATGAGAAGTTTTGGTAAAGTTTTGTATTGGCTGCCTACCTAACACAACCCAACCCCTTTACCCAGGTTTGGGATGGGTTAAGGGAAAGTTTAAGATCCTCACCCTTCTTAGACCATGATGTACTCTCCTACTATAATAGCCCCAGTAGTAGAGGTCTTTGTTGTGGAGGAGGAGAGAGATTGGTAGAGGTGGGTAAGCAAGGGTGGATTTTGGTTATGGAGCTTGCGCTGGATTGGTGGAGCCCATAGTGAGCTAGAAGTTTGCCTATCAGGTTTGGGTTGAACAGAAACCATCTTGTTGCTTTGGCCTTAGTTTTGAATAAAGGGCAGGATTTCAATTGGGGATCAGGTGGCCAAGGCAGAAAGAGTTGTGAAGGGGGCTGTGATGGAAAGAGTTCGGGTCGGGCTTTGGGTGGCGGTGTGCAAATTGATAATGTCTCTCCCAGCGGTTTGGTAGCTCGGGGTGAAATGATCAGCGAGTAGAAGGAATAGATGCTTGGAAGGGGTGAGACGATCTCCCCATAAGGCTGATGGGATGGGTTACTGTGGATGGGTGACTCTATAAACAATGGGATGGGTTGCTGGGTCATTGACAGAGTTAGTTCATCTCATGAAAAACCTGTAGAGTGGTTCCTCTCATCAGTCCACTCTGAATAGGCCCGTGTAATATTTAGGAGATTAATGGGTGTTAGAACAGGGGTATACACTTTTGGTCTTGACAAGAACCATTAATATAGCAAAAATTTGATTTCTCAAAATTAACATACAAATCTCTCTAAAAAATGCTCTTCTGCCCCTAGCACCATAAATAAGGGATCGCAGAAGGGAATCGGCACATGTGGAAGCTCCTTAAGTGTGACTTGAGATGTGGAACGACCAAAAAGGCATACAAAGACACAAAAGTATGGTAAGAAATCTAGGGGAATAAATTGTCTCTGAACAAATTCTCAAGAGCTAGTCCCAAAAAGTCCATTAGGGAGAACATTTAAAAAGGGCGGAAAGGGGTGGAAAGAGAAGAGAACCAGGGAGGTTTCTGATTTCTCCATCTTCCCACTGTTCAAACATCTAAAAGCTTTCAAGAAGAAAGTTCAATCCACTGCACCATGTAACCAGATCACTATCTATGTCCAAAGCCAATCCAAGAGAACTCATAGTCATAAAGTAATAGAGGATGGGTGGAACATGCAACTATGATCTGACATATTTTCACAAACAAGGCTTAGCCCCCATCATCTTTTCTCCAGGTTGAAAGGATGTGACAGAATAGTTTCGTACAAGTATCTGTGTGAACATGAATTTATATCATATTCCAACATTGATGAAGATTTTACATAATCTATCAACTACATGTTTATTAGCAAAGATAACTCTTGTGTCAATCTTTCAAGCATCTAAATATCTTAAAGGACCATTCCGAACATAGTTTTTATCCATCTAGAAGGAATGATCATCAGATAAGCATATATTCTTCTCCTACTGTCCTTCATCCGACAAATGATAAGCAAGGATCAGTGTTTACATACTTCATACAACATTAACTCACAATAATACATGTACAATATTTTGATTTGCTGAAGAGAATCAAAAGACGGGATGTGCTTTATGGTCTTTTACACAACCATATTACAACCAACTTGCTTCCTTTCTGACAAATTTGCCCATTTGTTTACGAAGAACTAAAAATAAAAGGAGAAAGAAAAACACAAAAAACTCACCCTGATGAGAATTAAAGTCCTTTGATCAGAGACGTTTCTAGTACTTCAGAAAATAAAACCTCAAATTTATAATCACAAATGGAAAGTAGGAAATATCATTAGTTTTTAAGAGGTAGAACATTTACCTCCTTTTTCTTGCATTCCTTGTAAGCATCAAACTGGTCCTGACACTTGCTCTTGTCGTAGTTCGAATCATCCAGGCCTGCATTTTTTAAACGACGAGAGTGTATTCAGAACAGAAAATGTACAAAATGCAAGAAGTCAATGCATTAAAAAGAGCTGGCCAATGCCTAAGTGGCCGAGCGAGCTGGTCGCCTAGGCGAAATGTGGCCACCTAGGCAGTCACCTCAGTCCTCAAGACTGAGAATAATACATACATACATGTATCCTGCATTTAATATATGACATATTTCAGCCTGTTTTTGTTTTGTATGTACATACATACACATTTTAGATAAACTTTTTGTTTTGTATGTACATACATACACATTTTAGATAAACTTACAAAAGTATATTCATGTATATTGAATGACAGAAAAATTGAAAAATCCACTTTAGAAGTAATGCCGATTCACATTTCACACAATCCATGTAAGCTCTACTGTTCTTCCAAGCAAAATCTAATCCAAAAACATTCAGATTGAACTTGATTTCCTAAATCTAAAAAAAACATAAGTTCATTTTTTCTTGCCTTTTTGCTTGTTTCTGGACAACATTTAGGGTTCATAGGAATATTGGAACGGTAGGGATAACACGTAATTCAATTTCCCATCCATAGGGGGAAAATGACCAAAATTATTCCTACCTTGAGACAGCTTCTGTCTAGGGGTGGTAAAATCCCCTACCTCAGGGAATTTTTTGCCTAGAGATGGGAAGTAGGTTGGTTCAACCCACCAACCCCGCTAGTCGACCTGATCTAGGTCCGTGTTTGGACTCATCTTCCAGATGGGTTGAGTCAGGGTCTGGGTCCACTTGACCTAGACCTGACCATGTCCAGGTCCCGGTCCAGCCTTGACCTAATTGGGATGGGTTGGGGTCAATCCGACCTGGTGAGTTTCTGTGTATATGTGTGTGTGTGTCATTTACTTTTTAACATTTTAATACGAACCCGACCCGACCCTCTAGCAGGTCGGGCCTGGATCAGATCGGCATGGACCCGACAGGGTCTGGATTGACCCTAGGCACTGCAGGGTTGGCTCGGGTTGACTCAATTCATTTGTAGGCTTGGTTATACCCTAATGAAGAGTTGTGCGCCTTGGCTGAGGGGCTAGGCGTGCTTGCTTAGGGAGCCTTCCCCTAGGGGAGGCACCGAGGCAATGGATCCGGGACTTGACATCCGGACTCGACCTGGGTCGGGGTCCAAATATTGGACCTGGTCACTATTTGGGTCCGGGTCCCTGTGGATCCGACCTAGACCCGATTCGAATAGTATTATTTATACATCTGTATAGAACATTTTAATAATATTAATTAATATTTAAATAAACATAACTGTATATTTTTGTTACAATATTTAAATAAGGGTGTGGTTTCTATAAGATTGCAACTTTAAACAATCCGATTAAGTTGCACCTCCAAATTTCATCATAACATGTAATTTTGGTGTAAAAAATTCTTAGGATTATCTGAAAATTTATTTTTTATAAAATTTAAACTAAAAAAATAGTTAAATCAAGTAGATCTATAAACATATGAAAATATTGAAAAAGGATGGTCTAGATAATGTGTTGCAAGATACACTATTTATTGGGCTCAAAATCTTTTACTTTTTTCATATTCATCCATTTCAGATGTCGAGATGATCAATTAGCGGGTTTTTCAACATCAAAACCACCATTCTCAATGGAATTTTGAGGTGCATCTTTAATTCTACATTTTAAGGGTGCAACCTTATATAAACTGTTTTCTTTAAATAATACATGTATATATAATTTTCTATTTTTTGCGTCGGGTCCAGGTCCTATATTTGTTTTGGGTCCAGCCCCGACCCAACTCCTAGCCTACGCCAGTGCCCTGTCTCAGGATGCCATCTACGCAGAGCCCTTTTTATCAAGAGAGAATCAACAACAAATTCCAAAATTACAATCCACTTGCCAATACCTTCCTCTTAGTGCAGAAAAAAAGTTTTTCAACAAATTCACAAAAAATCTAGGATTATCTTTTTACCCAATCCTTGAACTAATTTGACGTTAAGCCTGGCGCATTGATGACTTAACCCTAACAAATAAGTCTCGGAAACACTCAAATATTGAATCATAATGCCATTCTTCAGCTGCAATAGGATCCCATGAAACAATTGCCAGTTTAATCTGAGGTTCTAATCCTTCTTGAAGAGCAAATAATGCAGAAAACCAGAGATACAAGCAGTAATAAAAGTAGAAGTAAGACATTCAAATGTTGCTATGATTACAGAAAGAATAAAAAAGAAAAAAGTAAATGTGAGAGAAGAACAAGAAAGGAGGCATTTACATTTGAGAGAAGCAGAGTATTGAGGAAAGCACATAGAGTCTTCTAGTCTGGAAACGCTGGGATATGGGGGCCCTGAAGACTTTGAGGCCATGACAGTTTCGCGTCTCTCTCACTATGCTTCAAACCAATCTCTCTCTCTCTCTTTCTCTCAGCTGGTCTACTTTCAAAACCAATATATTTCTATCTCTAAGTTCTCTTTTATACATTTAACACCAACATATATCTCAGAATCCCCTCCCATTCTCCAAACTCAATAATATAGCCCCTCAGGGTCCATAACAGAGGAAAACATAAAATAGTACGCGTGCCCGAAAAATAAGAGATCTTCAAGAACATAGCTTAGCGGCGATAAGCGTTACTTTGAGGTGAGATTTTACTTATTTTGATAGGGCTGCGGCCCTATCAAATTTTTTTCCTGATTTAACATTTTTCGAATGAGAATCACCGATCGTGATTTGAATATGCTGGGAGCCTTCCGGATTTTATCGAAATTTGAAGGGGTTTTTTTTCTTCTTTTCTGTCTTTTATTAGATTTGCATGGAATGTTTATGAGAAATTTCTGAAAAGGGTCCAGTTTGTATGGAGCTTAACCTCTAAACAATCAAAGTAAAGTAAAGTCCACCTTCAAATAGTATCCATAAATGTGGTTTCAATGCTTGAAATTTTTGTGGTAGCCTTTAAATATATTTTTATCTTTAATTGTAAAATTTAAAGCTTAAAAAATAGTGTTGATTAAGCATATCGATGAAAATCTTGAAAATTGTCAGTCCAAAAATACGTTACAAGATGTACTAATTTCAAAACTTGAAATTCATTTTTTTCTCATGTTCATGCATCTTAATGTCGAGATGATCAAGTTGAGAATATTTGAGCATCAAAACAACTCTTCTAGTGATATTTTTGAGGTGGCATTTTTTCTTTTTTTCTTTTTTTTATTACATATCTGGCCAATGTGTATCAATCAATCTTTTAGGACGCAACTAATTATAGGATGGTATGGTTCTTGATCCGATTTAAAAAATGGCAAACTTTTTCATCATATATATATATATATATATATATATATATATATATATATATATATATATATATATATATATATATATATGGTGCGGTTTCAATAAGATTGCAACCTTAAACAATCCAATTAAGGCGCACCTCCAAATTTTATTGTAACATGTAATTTTAGTGTAAAAAAATATTAGGATTATATAAAAATGTATTTTCATATCTAATTTTAAAATTTGAAACTCAAAAAATGGTTAAAATCATATAGATCTATAAATATATGAAAATCTTAAAAATAGACGATCTAGATAATGTGTTGCAAGATGTACTACTTTTACGACTTAAAATATTTTTTTTATATATTCATACATCTCAATATCGAGGTGATCAATTAGAGAATCTTTCAACATTAAAACAACCTTTTCCGATAGATTTTTGAGATGTATATGTAATTCTACATTTTAAAGTTGCAACTTTATATATATTTTTCCCATCTCTATATATATATATATATATTAAGCTTATTTAATATTTTTTGTGGTCCATGATATATCCCACACCTTATGAATCTTTATTTTATTTTATTTTTTAATATTTTCTAAATCATCGATATAAACTCTATCCGGATCGTCAATCTAGTGATCCAACATTATAAAACATGGTATTGATTTAGTGGGGGGCATGTAAGTCTGACGATCTCTAATGTGAGTTCTAGAAATCTAATAGATCTGAAAGCTTAAAAACTCAAAACTGACAAAGATAAATATATGTTATTTCCAAAGTGATTCGAAATTAAATATTAGGGCCTTTTGCGTAAGAGATTAATGTACAGTGTGATCCCGCGCGAGCAGAGGATAGTATTTACCATAAAATCCCCAGGCCACCTCTGCAATTTCGACGAACTTCTGCAAAATTTAACTGTGAGAGAGTCACAAGAGAGCCAGAGCTTGTGGAGAGAGAATAGAAAAGGCCCTGAGCTTGAAGAAGCGAGAGGAGAAACCCCTAATTCTCCAAAATACAACTCGTAGAAGAGAGAGGAGAGAGAAAGAAGAGAGATGAAAGGGATCGATGGATTGGGGAACGAAGCCATATGCGAGAGGCTTTCATTGGTTCAGGACCTCTATCTCCCTCGTGCCATTCTCAGGACTGAAGCTCCTGTGGAACCCCAAGAGAAGAAGGCGCTTCTTGCTGACCTCCTCTCCAGAGATCCCGTCCTCTTCCTGGGTGTGCATTCTTTCCACTTATGTCTTCGTTTCTCTCACTAAAATATGTGTATTTCCTATTGACATGGTATTCCAACACTAATGTGCTATCAGTTTGTTCTCTCTCTGGGTTTTGTGTTTTGGAATTTGTGGGTGCTTCAAGTATGGCAAATTTATTACATCAAGGTGTGGTTGATTTAGGAAATTAGGTTTCTTCTTCACCTAGGAATTACATCTCATGGAATGTCTAAATGCCAAAAATTCAGTGGAAATAGAAGAAATTCAAGTGGGCTGCCCCACCTTCTTATATTTTTCTACTATCCCAAAGAAAAAGAAAAAGAAAAAAAAATGAAACTTTACCATTTATCCAAGTGTATTCTACGCTAATCGTATATTATAATGTAACTATTACCTTGTATCTTATAAATCAATTTTTAAGCCCGTGAATTGTTAGACAAAACTTTTTCTGAGTCCTTGTTCAATGTTGAAATTCTGAGTCCTTGTACAATTTTTAACCATTGATAAAGTACTTAAGTTGATGAATAATTGCATCGGCATTTGGTAAAAGGAGATAAATGCGGGCATACCTGTGGAATTGTGCAGCTACATTTGACATTGCTCCATCAAGCATGTTACTTTCATACCATTATTCTTAAATTCCTAAACATTGTTTTTTACCTTTCAAACACTCTACTTTGTTTCTTCTTTGATCTGTGGTGTAAAGGAAAATTAGTTCCCTCATGATAAATGGCCTTCCCTTTCTCGGCTTCACTTTCTCAAAAAAAATGTCGATCTCTGTCCTGCCTACTTGAAAAAATTTCTCTTTTTTCCCTATCTCCAAGTGATCTCATCAATGATAAAGGTTTTATTTATTTTTTACTTTTTATTTTTATTTTTTGGAGGAAATGGTTAGCTTTGTATTAATAGTATAGTGTATTACATCAAAAAAGGTTCAGAAGAAGGTATCCCAGAAGTTCGGTGCTCAGACTATAATATAAACAGTTGGAGGGAGAGAAGAAAATATAGAAATAGAGGGCAGCGAAAGACGAGAGCATGAGAACGTAGAACAATCGGTGGTGGCTCGAGAAAGAAAAGGAAAAGAGCTACAACTTGAATAGGCGCACTGTTTGGTGCCGTCGCCACGGTAAGGTAGGTCTTCATCAGTCCGAGATGATGCAGCAGCACAAGGAAGAGGGAGTGTGGAGACAATTGAAAAGGAGGGGTGAGATGAAGGTAGATGAAGAAGAAGGAAGGTTAAAGGAGTGAAAGTGGCGAAAGATGTTAAGGGATAGGAGGAAAGTGGGATAGAAGAAGGATGGATTGCACAGAGGAGGGGTGAAGAGAAGATAGGGGAGGGGAAGAGAGAAAAGGGCTGTTAGAAAGAGATTAGAGAGTCAGGAGGGCCCTTAATGACCAGGAGATCCAAAGTTTTTCAATCTTGGCAGCAGAACTTCAAAATTGCTTCTTAGCACCCTCAGTTCTTGATCGCATCATTTGGGCACCAGCACCCTCTAGAATTTTGACAGTCTCCTCTTTCTTCCGGAGTCTGTCCCTACCACCTACTTTCCCCTTAGCGCCTGCTTCTATAGCGGCTCAGGCCTGGACTCTTTCGCCCCACCGAAAATCAAGATCTTCACGTGGCTGGCCCTCTCTCAGAGAGTCCTCACAGTAGATCAAATGCAGAGGAGGGCTGTCCCAATCCCTAACAGATGTGTAATGTGCCTCGCAGCAGGGGAAGCCAACAATCGTCCACTCTTACACTGCCCCTATGCTTTCAATCTATGGGGGGCAATCCTTAAACTTTTCAATGTATAGTGGGTGTTACCGGAAGAGGTAACATCCATAATTTCAGCCATCAAACCATTTCCATGACCTAAGGCGGGAATACTTCTTTGGAAATCCACGGTGGCTGCCTCATTGTGGGCCCTATGGATCGAGCGCAATAACAGAACGTTCCGGGGGAGTACTCCTCTTGGACCAGAGTTTTTGACAAGCTCAAATCCACCATCATTTTTTGGGCATCAAACCACCACCATTTCAAAGGAGTTCCAACTTCGATGTTCAGCCAAGATTGGTGCAACATCCTCCAAGTCCATCGAATGTGTCTACCCAGGACAACTAGGTGGAAACCCCTGCCCACGGGACAGCTTAAACTGAATTTCGACGGAGGCTTTATCGGGAGCCTTGGCCCATCAGGAGTTGGAGCCATCCTTAGAGATCACCTCGGCTCTACAATAGCTATCATCTCCAAACACATTGGCCATGCCAATTATGTGGAGGCCAAAGCTTTAGCACTGTTGGAAGGCCTTAAGCTCATTGAACCCCTCCACTTGCTATCGATAGTGGTGGAGGGTGATTCCAAGAATACCATTTCTTGGGCCCAAAGACTTACCTGCTCCCCCCCCCCCCCCCCCCCCCTTGGTTCCTAGCTCACTTGTTTGATGAGATTGATCACCTTTGCAGGAATACGTCCATCGCGTGGATGCATACATGGAGGGAAGGACACTAGGAAGCTGGTACACTCGCCCAAATAGCTGTAGCGATGGCGGAAAACTGATGATTTTTTGGGGTTTTGGGTTTTGGACTGTCTCTTTTTCTCACTCTTCGGATCGACCTATTTTACTAGGTTGCTATGCCTCATTGTAACCTCCTAAAAAATGATTAGATTCTGCTTTTTTGGATCGTTTCCCCTTGAGCATCCTACTCTATGGATCGCCAAGGCCTTTTGTTCTACTCTTCTGCATCTATTAAAGGTTAACATTATCAAAAAAAAAAAGAGATTAGAGAAAGAAGGGAGTGAGAGAGAGTGAATGTTTAGGGGGGAAGAGCCGGAGAGAGAGAGAGAGAGAGAGAGAGAGAGAGAGAGAGAGAGAGAGAGAGAGAGAGAGAGAGAGGCAGGCTGTATTATTATTATTATTATTACTTTTTACCGTCTATTTTTTCCCTTTTTCTTTTCTTCGTTCTTTTTCCTTTTCTTTTTTTCAAGGGGGAGGAGGAGAGAGGAGGAGAAGAGGGAAGGGATTGAAGGGTATGTGGTTTCAAGGGACTGGTGGTTGCACCTGTGTCTTGGCTCTCTCCCTTAGCCAACCGGTGAGCGTAAGTGTAAGCCTCTCATTGTACCTGTGGGGTGGAGATGTGGCTTGGTGTGCTCCTTCCTTAGCCAGCCTGTCTGCTTCAGTGTTGGTCTCTTGATGGATATGCTTGAACATGATCTTTGGGATGGAGCTCCAAAGGAAATTGATATGCTAAAAAATAGAGAATAAGCGTGATGGCAGGTGGTGCTGGTGCGATGCCCAAAGGATAGTGTTGCTGGAGTCAAATTCGACTATAAGCCCTTGGTATTTGGACCTAGTTTGAGGCACTCACTTAATACTTTCTAAAAGAGCTGTGGCTTCCGCAGAGGTGGAGTTCGAGATCCCAATGTGTTCAGAAAAGGAGAGGAAAATTTCATTGAAGTTTTCCAGAGTACCACATATGCCAGAGGGACCTGGGTTACCTAAGGATGAGTCGTCCGTGTTAAGTTTGAGAAAGCCGGCCGGAGGGGGACTCCACTGGGCTCTAACGCTGGTAGGTGGGCAGAGAGGTCCAAAAGGGCTTCCCAATTGGCTAGGAAACAGGAGATGGGAAGCGAAGCAAAAACTAGGATGAGCTTTGCCCAGGGGGAGATTAGGGCGACGCAAGAGTCAAAGATGGATCCTTGACCCGTTAAAATGTTCCTAAAGGTTCTGGAGTTCCTATCCAGCCAAGTGCTCCAAAGGAGGGCAACGATGGACAGTTGCCAAAGTTTTCTTCCATTTTTAGCAAAAGGAGGGGATAAGAAGTCGTTGAAGAGGTTGTCAAGTGAAGGGAGAGTGACCCAAAGGAGGTGAAAGAGTTTTAAGGAAAGATGACCAGGGGCTACAAGAGACCTCACAGTGGATAAAAAGGTGGGGGATGGTCTCCTCTTCTTGGAGACATATGATGCAAGGGAAAGCCCCCTACGCTGAAGTAAAGCAAGGGTTTTACCTTGCAGAAGTACCCATATGAAGGCTTGAATTTTATGGAGCACTGGCAGCGACGAAGAATTGTTGAGCAGAGGTGCTAGGGAGTAAAGAGAAGTACAAAGAGGAGACTGAGAAAATCCCAATGGGGATTGGTGAGCAGATGATAGAGTCTTGACGTAGGAGAGGGCTGAAAAGAGGAGCTAGCATTAGGAGAAGGGAATTTAGGGAAAGGCACTTCTGGTCTGTGAGGTTTCTCCTAAAAATGGGTCTCCAAACCAAGTCCGACCCTCTAACCTCAACATACTCGGCAACCATTGCTGCTGGTTTTGGGCCAAGAGGAATAGAGAAGGGAAGATATGCCTAACGGGTTGGTCTCCTATCCAATATCTATCCAAAATTTGATTCTTTGACCATTCTTTAATCGAAATCTAATGTAGTTGAGGAAAGAATTTTTGGCAGAAGTGATGCACTTCCAGGCTCCAGAGGATCTATGGAAGGGGGATCTAGGCATTTACCCGTCTTCTCCAAGTCCATACTTGGCTTAGATGACCTGTTTCCACAGGTGGGGGTGGGGGAGGTAAATTTCCACCACCATTTACCTAGCAAGGCAAGATTCATAGTTCTAAGCTTTTTGATACCCAGTCCTCGGGTACACACTTTGTCCCAGGCTACCAGATGAAATTTATGGTTTTCAGCAGATCGTGACCACAAAAAGCCTCTCATAAGTTTCTCTAGACACTGAAGGATAGAGACAGGGATTTGGAAGAGGGACGTGGTAGATTGGGGTGTTTGTTAGTGTGGATTTGATAAGGGTGATTATTACTCCAAGAGAAAGATACATGCCTTTCCAGCCATCAAACTTCCAGTCGAACTTCTCAACTAGTTTGTCCCAGAGGTGCTTTCTGGGTTTGCCTACATAAAGGGGAAGACCAAGATAGGAAGAGGGGAGGCTTTCCATTGCACGTCCCAAATGTTGGGCAAGTAGCTCTAATTGTCCATTATCCACTAGAGTGCCCAACGTTTTGGTCTTAGACAAATTTACTTTCTTACCAGTTAGGAGTTCAAAGCTCCTAAGGAAGAGCCCGGGAGAATCTCTCTATTGAATAGTCTGGTGAGGGCTCTGGAGAAGACTTCACCAATAAGAGTGAATAGGAAGGGCAATAGAGGGTCGCCCTGTCTCAGGCCTCTAGAAGCAGGGAAGAAACCGACTGGGATGCCATTGAGGAGAATGGAAAAAGTGGGGTTAGAAATGCGGGCTTTAATCCATTTCCTCTATCTGGTTCTGAAACCCATATGAGTTTTGATAAGATCACAAAGGTCCCAGTCAATGATAAAGTTATGGAACTGTCAAAACTAGGGCTAAGCAATTTCTTACATTGCCTATGACCACCTATCACAAAGCCAGCATACAACTGCTAAGTTCCATTGTTTTCTTCCGTACCCTCCCAAATTCATTTTCTCGCACAATACATTTATTCATAGTAATATCCTTTCGCAGGCCCTGGTCATTACTAGCTAATAGATGATCTTCCATAAACAAAGTGCTATTAACATTTGCATAGTCATCCTTTTACTTTTTCTCCAAACCTTATCTTAGTTGACCAAAGGACTTTCGTCGTCTCTTACCCTGACTCTGGAGGAAGTCAAATTGCAATTTTTCAATGTTTCTTTGTGACCAGAATGCTCCACTATATTCGAAGAATGTCCAACAGGACAGTAGGAGAGTAATATGATCTCCATAATGGACCCTTTCGTTCCATCTTTCTCATTTCTATTGAGCTTTACACCTGTGGTTCCTGTATACACTCTTTGATAACTTGGGCTATTCTTGAACCATATTACTTTAGATACAGATTAGATGAGTCCCTACTTGACCTGCTGAGTCTCTTAAGACTTGGCATTGCCATGGTGGTTGTTTTGAAGGTTTTATGGTGGCTGGAAATTGAACCCTACATTAAGTTTTATTTCAGTTTTTGATATTTAATTCCATCTTGTGTTTTTCAAATATCGTTTTGAGAAAATTGACAATATTTGCTGGGGTGAGTTCTCTGAATCTCTTCTGCTCAAGCCTCGAGTCCTAAGTCACCTCTGGGTTTTAAAAATTTATCCACTGCTCTAGGTCTGCCCTCAAACGAGGTAAGGCTAAGTAATTGGGGGAAAATCCCATGACTATAGTCTTGTGGAGTTATGAGTTCTGCTTCTTGACTTCTTGATGACCAATAAAAAAAAAATTCTGAAGAGAGTTTGATCACTTGAAGGTTTGCTGGAATGTATATTTTAATGAATAATGACTTGCTTGAATTTATCACCATTTTTTGTCTCTATTACCTAAGGAAAGATGCTCTTGAAAGCAAAAGGGAGTAAATTTCTAGTTTGGCTGTGTAGGAAATTGCTTCATGTTTGAGCAAATGAAATATTTGGAACCATGGACTATACAGAAATGTTGCTGCCTCTAACTTCGTTATACACCTCACTGACTGCACCATAAAGAAGCTTTCAATATAGTCTGTGTGAGCTACCCAATAGTTGTTGTGAATACAGTAAATTCTAATAGATTATGCTTGAGAGTGTATCATGCACCTTATCTGAGCTACCATTCAATCTCATGCGCAAAAAAATTATGTATATTTTGGTCTTTTGATTTGTTTGCATTGTGTTAATGCAGAAAGATATGGTTCCCAACTGACTGGCGACGAGCTCCGAGAATTTGAAACTCTAAATGATGATTATGAAATCAACTGGCATCTGAAACACCTTAGGAGCTTGCTTAATCCCACAGAAGAGGAGAAACACTTAAGAGCAGTCACTGTAAAAAACCGGCGCCATGCTTACATGGAAAAACTTATACAAGATGGTCTGTACTTCTCTGAGGATGCAATGAGGGAAAGAGAGCCATTTCTGCACCATGAATACTTGGGCAAGTTTCAGGAGCCCTCAGGTAGGGGCCTTGCTCGCCCTGGGGAACGTTGGTCTGAGACTTTGATGCGTCGATCTGAGGAAGCCATAATAATTGCACAAATCAGGGGGGAGCAGCAAAAAAGGGGAATTGTTGATACGTCTTGGGTTGGTGAAGGGCCTGAGGAAGAGGAAGAGGAAGAGGAAGAGGAAGAGGAGGAAGAGGAAGAGGAAGAGGAAGAGGAGGAGGAGGACGAGGAGGAGGAAGAGGAAGAAGTGGAGAAAATGAGAGATGCAGAGGTTGGGTTTAATGTTTGGGATTAATGCTTTAGGACTTGGGTTTCTTTTTTCTTTTATTTTTTTTCTTTTTTTTTGGGTTGGGGTGCTCTGAGGGGGGTTCGAATTTGAACTTATAAGGGTCTTCACACCCTAACTGCTAAACCAGAAGGCTTAACTCTTAAAGGGTTTAGGGTTCATATTTTGTGTTTCTAGGGTTTAGGCATGACGCAAGGTTCTAAAGCTTGGTCTCAAACTGTAGTTGGCCACTGTGTCTAATATAGGATAGTTAGTATTTACGTAAGAGAATGTGGGGAATCTTCAAAAAACATTAGTGGATCCTTTTGTTGATTTCACAGAATGTGACCTCCAAGGGAGGGTGGGAAGGGAAGTCCAATAACCTTGTTTCAAGGATACCACAATTCAAAGCCATAAAGTCCCTAGAAATTTTAGATGGAGGCCTTGGAAGGGTTAAGTTCTTGGTCTGATAGCTAACTTTCAAAAGAAAAAAAGAAAAGGAAAAAAAAAGCTAGATTAGCCCTAATATCGTTAATTGATTGCTTTCGCATAGGTGGTGATTGCAGTTTTCTTGATCTCTAATTTCTGCAGTATCTGCCGAGAGGTTTAAGAGCTAATCAGATTATCAACCTTTTCAATTTGCAGGCACATTCCAATGTCGAAAGAAGCAATATAGAGAGTGAGGAAGTGGATATGAAAGAACAGTTGGAACAATTCACACGCATGATGCAGCATAAATTTCTTGCAGGGGAAGATTCCCAACACTTGGATTATTCCAAAATAGATGACAATGAAACCCTAGATGATCATTGGATGCGAGAAGTTAGCCATGATGCAGAGGAAAAATATTTTGAAGAAGACTAAATCACCAGCTTCTTTAATTTGTGGGCTTCATTTTTTGTTATTGCCAGATTTGGCTTCGAGTTCTCGTGACTACACCAAGAACGTGATGATGATTTTTATACTTTTGTAAATATATGGGGCCTTAGGGACTTAGCCTCCATGTATATTTTAACAAAGGTATTTCAGGTCATTAACAGGTAGTCTGGTGCAATTTAGGAATTAGATCAGGGTCTGCTTGACCTCAGATGTTGCATATCTTTTCATCAATAGGGTATGAACATTTTTTTAAAAAGCTAAAAAAATATGATTGAAGGCTTTGATCTAGCGAAATAAAATTAATGATATACCCTCGCTCAATTTTAAAAATACTATTTTTGGAGGTTTTTTTCTGATTTTTTTTCATGGGCTTTTGCGCCAGGTCCAAAGTAGTTTTTGTGCCAAATTTGAAGAGAAACAAATGGCCGTAGGTCCCCCCAAAATGGGGTGGGTGGACTGATAACGCCCACAACTGTTTTCCTCAAAAGTTATTTTGATAATTTTACCAAACGAGACGCAAAGCCCGAAACGCGTGTCTTTTACGGGGTGTCACTTGTGTCATGGGCCAAATTATAAAGAAGAAGAAAATGGAAAATTATATAAAGTGTCAACCTCATATTATAAAAATAACCAAAAGACATTCTACTTCAATGGGAGTAGAATTTATATTTGCTCCATCGAGTAAAACGCCATCTAAAATTAATTTTAGGATCCTGAGTTTTTGGGATGTGACCACTTCAACCCATAGATTAGAGCAATACAAATAATTTTTTAATAGAAAAAATTTATATAAGGTGTCAACGGTATATAGTACAAGTAAGATGCACCTAAAAACCACTAGAGAAGATTGTTCGTATGCTGCTTGCAAACCTTCAAATCCCTCGAGATTCATAGACATGAAAAAAAAAAGGATTTTTAGTCCAGTTCATCTCCTAACACATTATATGAACCATCCGTTTCAAGATTTTTAAGCGTTTATAAATCTGTTTGATCATCATTATTTTTTAAACTTTAAATTTCATAATTGAGGACAACAATAGATTTGAGGTGCATCTTATTTCAATAGCAACTTGACACCGTATACAAATCTTACCCTTTTCTAATTTACCCTTTATATTTATATTATTTGAAAAAAATAAGGAAAAAGTGTATATAAGGTTGCAACCTTAAAATGTAAAACAACACATGCACCTAAAAAATATATCGGAAAATGTTGTTTTAATATTGAAAAACCTCTAATTGAGCATCTTGACATCGAAATGTATGATTATGAAGAAAGAATGATTTTGAGTCCCATAAATAGTGCATCTTACAATACATTATCTAGACCATCCAATTTCAAAATTATCATATGTTTATAAATCTACTTGATGGTAACCATTTTTGAAGTTTGAAATTTTATAATTAGAAATGAAAATAGATTGTGAGATAATCCTAAGAATATTTTATGTCAAAATTATATGTTATGATCAAATATGAAGGTGCTCCTTAATTAGATTGTTTAAGGTTTCAACCTTATGGAAACCACGCCCAAAAAATAATGTCTCGAGATTAAATAGAGACCATCCAATTTTTAGATGGTGAAATCAAAGTGTATGAAAACTCAATTTTCAATTATTTTGTTTTTATGAGAATAATCATCTAGCAACTAATAATTCTTAAGTGGTTATCCAAATTTCATAGTGAGAAAAATCCTTCCAAGTAGATCTTTTAACTGAGAATAGAAGTGAACTGTGCTCCTGAGGGAGTATAGTATACGTGCTCATAAAAATGGGACAGGTTTCTATACTTCCTTTGTAGCATAGAATATCTATGCTTCCCATACCATCCAACCATCCTGTTTTGATCAAGAGAGCCACTCCCCGTTTGATCTTAGATCCGACATCTCAAAGTATTTTAGTTTTAGTTTTTTTTATACAAATTGTATGGATATGAAATTTGGGACGTGCCATCTTCTCATTGGGGCGCACCTATAAATAATATTTAAAATAATTTTTTGATAAAATATAATAACTAAAATACCCACTGAAACTTTCAATGGTATTTTGGCTATTTTATTTTATTAAATTTTTTTTTTTATATTTTTCACTAGTGCGAATTTAATAGCGGATTGAACGTACAAAATTTGGTGTCAAAATAATTTATATAAAAAACATTAAAAATAAAGAAGTGTAGAGACGTGATATTGTGATTGGGGCATTAGCCCTCCATTTAGAATGGATGGTTGGATAAGGGGAAGTATAAAAGTTTTATGTTGTAAGGGAAATATACAAAGCTTGCCCTTGGAAAAAAGCAGGGTACAGACATAATGTGCATCATTGTAAGACTAGTTTTAGAGGAAAGAAGGTAAAAGAGATGCATGTGTTATCTGCTGGATAATAAGGGAAATGGTTTCATAGGGTTGCAGCTCTATCAAAATAAGTAAAGCCTCACTTTATAACTCACAAAAAATTGCAATTTAAGTGTTGAAAAACCTTTAAATCGACCATCTCAACTTGAACATTATGGTTGTGTAAAAAATTTAGGATTTTAAATTTTAAAAATAGTGTATCTTGCAATAAATTATCTAAGACCATTCATTTTGCTCTAAAACTAAGAGGTCACTGATCCGCAAGATTTATACCTTTTTTTTAATTTCAAATTTTATTCTTAGTGTTGAAAATTAATTTTAAAGCCATTGTAAAGATTTTCAATTTTGAGGTGAGGCTTTATTTTCTTTTCAAAAAGCCTTGGGCCCTATAGAAACCTCATCCGGGGAGTAATATTGTTGGTTCTCAAATTGGGTGGTGGAGACGATATGCAGTTCTGCTTGTTGATTCAGGGGTTAGCATCACATCATATACGAGCATTGGTTTATGCTTGTTTTTCTTTTTCTATGGGTGCGGTTTGCATATAAAGTGTCAACATAAATAATACAGTAAGGCACACCTTACAACTTCATTGGAAATAATTTTGGTTTTGAAAATTTGTAGGCTAGTATGCAAATCTATTCACTTTTAATTAAGAAATTTAAAATTTTAAAAAGGAAAAAGTTTATATAAGGTTGCAACCTTAACATGCAAAATTAGAGATGCACCTCAGAATTTTATCGAAAAATGTTGTTTGAAAAACCCTCTAATTGATCATCTTAACACCATAAAAAAAACAAAAAACAAAAAAAAAACAAAGATTGTCTATTAAAAAAATATTGCAACACATTATCTAAATTGTCTATTTTTAAGATTTTCATATGTTCATAGATTTACTTGATTTTAACCATTTTTGAAGTTTAAAATTTTATAATTAGATATGAAAATAGATTTTCAGATAATCCTAAAAATTTTTTGCACCAAAATTATAAGTTATGATAAAATTTGGAAGTACGCCTTAATTTGATTGTTAAAGGTTGAACCTTATAAAAACCGCACCTTTAAAAAATAATACAAATCGAGTTATGTGAACACCTTAAAATTTTACAACTAGATAATTTAGATAAGAGAAAGGTTTCTACAGCATATAAAATTTATGTTAATTTTGATCAAGAGAACCACTCACCATTTGATCATAGATATGACGTCTCAAAGTATTTTATTTTTAATTTTTTTTATACAAGTTGTATGAATATGAAATTCGATACCCGTCTTCTTCTCATTGGAGCGCACCTACAAAAAATATTAAAAATAAGTTTTTGATAAAATATATGACCAAAATACCCCTTAAAACTTTCAAGAGTATTTTGATCATCTTATTTTGTTGAAAATTTTTTTTTTATATTTTTCGCTAGTGCGAGTTAAATAAAGGATTGGATGTCCAAAAATTGGTGTCAAAATAGTTTATAGAAAAAAACTAAAAATAAATAGTGTAGAAACGTGACAAAGGAAATATATAAGTTTTATGTTAAGTTTTACTTGTAGGGGAAGCTTGCCTTTTCCCAAACCATCAAATCCTTACAGAGATCTGTAGCCAAGTTTGCAAAAGGAACACCAAAGAAATCACATCTAGAAAAAGAGAGAGAGAGAGAGAGAGGCGATCAGAGATCCACAATGGTGAAGGAGTATGACCATTAGATCTGCAAGTGATGCATGGAGAAAGCTGTGGGTTAATCCAACAGCACTCACTCGACCCTCGTAAAATAAAGGTCCGATACAGCGCAGCAGCCAAACTGAGGTCTTTACCTTTTAGCTAGCTCTGCTTGTTGAAAACCGAATTTACAAAGAAGAAAGAAAACCAAAAGAACACGAAAGACTCAGACATTGTTCCCTCTATATACACGATTCACAGAAAACAGAGACCCACTTCCATATTCTCTCCCCCACCTCCCCCCCCCCTCTCTCCCTCTCACAAATCCTCTTGAGCTGCAGAAGCGGCCGGCGTACCCATGCCTTGCGACAAACAGCATACATAAACCTCAGCCGCGTGTGTCCCTCTCAAAACAAATGGTTCAGAATATATCATATAATCAAACCATGGCTTGTGCCTGACTATTGCCATGAGAAATACCACTCTTATCATTATTATTGGTTCTCTTTTGAACAGCTTTCACCGCAGCCACCCTTGCTGCATTTGCTGCTCTATTAGCAGCAGCAACTGCTTTGTTCACTCTCTCATCGACGGGCGGCACCTCCAATGCCCTCTCTGCAGCCCACCTTGCTTCCTGAACAAGATTAAACATAACAAATATGCAACTATCAAAATTTTTAAAGCATAAATCATTGGTGACAAATCTCATAGTTTTCTTTTTCTTTTTTAGTTTCCGATGGTAACAAATATTGTTTTTCTTCCTTTTGGGATGAGATCAGGTGAATCTTGTTCTTGGGTATTCCTGGGCGGTTTTTTAGTTATCGCAAGAGATCCTGAGGATAATTGAAGGGAATTCTTAATTTGAAGGAATTTTTTTTTAGGAAAAAAGCAAAGTATGAACATATCAAAACATGGGTTTAAAGTTTTATTCAGTAGACACAATTGCCAAAACAGAAACATGTTTACTTTTGTTGGATAGAAAAGGAAAAAACACTGCAAGAACATCAATTTTTCAAGAGTGGATAGGGATGGGCTAGGCAAAAGGTAGTCAGGGAGGCAGGTGCCACAATGTTTTGTCTAGAGTTACATTCTCACCAAGTCCCAAGTTAGCAGTAAAGAAAAAAAGGGAAAAGAAAAGGCTGGGTTTGTTGTGTCTTCCCTTGGGACTGTGAATCCTTCAAGAGTTGCATTTGTACATCTACAGCATCGGGGACTTTGGAATGGCCAACAGGAACTGGGATCCAGGAAGTGTTTTGGGTCTTGAGGGAATTTCAAGGGAGATTTTGGATATTTTGGGATTTTCATGAGAAATTCTAGCATTCCTCAGGGAATTCTTATCAAAGAGAAAATCTTTAGGGGTGGTCCAAATCAAAACTTGGGTTTTGTTTTTTATTAGGAGAACAGAAATAATTGCCAAAACAAAATTATTTTATTCGTCAGTTAAACCCAATTTTCAGAAAAAAAAGAACCAAGAAAAAGAATATCTACTTTAAAATTTGGGTTTGTAGTATCTTTCCAATGCATTAAATCTTAAACAAGTGCATTTTTATACCTGGACAGCATTAAGGACTTTGGAATGGTTAATAGCAATTGGAGATCCAGGAAGTGTGTTTTGGGTGCTGAGAGTATCAAGGCTGCCATTCTGCCAGTGCCCTGACTGTGTTTCTCCATTTCGAAAGGTGTACATCCCCAACCCCTGTTTTCTTCCCTCATGCCAAGCCCCCTCATAGCGGTGGCCATTTGCAAACCGATACACTCCAAACCCATGCATCTTGTCTGCAAAATATTCACCTGCATATTTGTCGCCATTCCTGCACCAACACAAGTAAAGTGTCCGAGTTGGGGATGAAAGATGTTAGAACTATTATGCCCATCATTTTCTACCTTAGCTAGCTCTCTTCCCCCCCCCTTCTCTCTCTCTCTCTCACACACACACACACCCACACCCACCCACCCATCCACCCAGAGCACCTCTCTCACAGCTTAAGATCCAGAATGTACGGATAGAAGGAAAACTATTCCAACAAAAAAGTGAAAAACAGAAAGAGAAGAAAAGAAAACAGGACATGGCTTCTTCAAGCAAAAAAATTGTCTTTTAATCCAGATCCTACCACTCCATTGCCATGCCCGTCCTTGTCAAGCCGATTTATCTAACTTGCATTTTCTATCTTTGAAAGAAATGACAACTTCTATTTTTCGCAAACATCAAGTCAATAATTACTCATGCCCCTTCCCAACCATGTTATCTAACTATTGCACTCAGTCGGGAACAAATTCAAATTCTCATCTTCTTCCCACTCCCAGGTATGCCAAATGGTCCCTCCTCCCACAATATATTGCTTACAATTATGCCATCTCAGGAGGAAAAACCCATTATCTATGTTTCCCAATCCTAAAAGGCCAAATGAATCATCACAAATCTGTTGCTATCTGCTCCAATAATGAATCATTGGTTCAATGAATAATTAAATCATATCCAACTAGTAGTTAGTTGGTAGAAACTACACCTACAGTCCTACCACCTCCATGACTCAAAAGTTATTCCTCATAAAACCAATAAATCATCCAAGACATCAGAGTGACATTCTACCTGAAGCTTTACGAATGCATATGGGGTCATTGAACATTGGAAGCACAATCCCTCAATGAACCTACATACGGAATCTAATATCATGAAACCATTAAGGCATCTACTATCACAAAAACAAACATGAAAAATAGTAACAAAAAGCTAGGTAAGAACATCCCTCTTCACAAACCAAACAAGAACCTCCAATGTCCTCCCACCAATGACTTGCTCAAAGTAGCTCTCAATAGGAAGTCGTGCAAAATCGCTGCACTTTCAACTTCTAATGTGGTTCTCTCATCTCTAAAAAGGAAAAAGTCTCACAAGCTGTGGCAACATCGGCACATTCATAAACTTCACCAATAAGGAGAACACATCATCTTGCGGACTGAAGTCAAGAGTCCATGTCAAATCTGGCATCCTTAGGCACTAAGAAAGCTTCTCTCAACGTGGTTATGGTTTCTGTTTTAGCTATTGTTTTGAAGATACATCAACTTTTTGTCGAACTATGAACCATACTTCCATGCCAAACTATGCATAAGCAAACATTACTATTTCCATTCATGTATCATTTTAGGGATAAAAGAAGCAATAGGTTTCGGAAACATATATCGAAAGCTAGAGGACAATAGAGATAATCAACCTCTCCTCAAGCATTAGACCACCATGCAAGACAACACCTATCCTTGAATAAAATGCCAAAATAAAATATGAAGAAAGAAAATTTAAGAAAAATAGAAAACGGCAGAAGCATTGGACATCACAAAGCTAGAGTAAACATGATGCCACAACGATGAAACCAAATCATGAATGCGTGAACAGATGGCGCACAAAAAGACCACAAAATGTCGGAAGAAATGCTTCAGAAAAACTCATAATGTGTGGCTAGAGCTAGAAAGCTCAAAACAACTCAAAGAAGAGAGCATAATTTAAATCTTACAAATATGAATACCTGGTTGAAAATGTTGCAGCTTTCAGTCACAGAAATAGTGGGACAATGCCCAAGTTTAGGTTCTATGATAATGATGGTGCACAGGGACATGCGATTGATGAGGCCACTTTGCACCATCGATAGATGCTTCATGTTCAAGTATTGTCCCCAGACCCCACCAGTTGATAAAGATAAGACACAAATCATCAGACACGTACATTCAGAAAAATAACGAAGGGTGACACATGATTATAAAACATGAAGGGAACACCTTAACATAAGTTCCACATCCAACCCCTCCTCAATCAAAACCCCACATAATATTTCTACGACCTACAAATATGAAAGCCTTCAATCTAGACCAAGAATACGCATGCACAGAGATTCCGCCATGATCGTGAATAGAAGCAGACACAAAGGACACCATTGTCCCAAACAGCAAGAACTTCTAAATAGGCCTCCAGATCCTGTATATCCTCACTGAGAATTTTTATTCATGAACTCCTAAATAGGCCTCCAGATCCTGTATATCCTCACCGAGGATTTTTTCGTAGTCATAGAAGCCTGAACCACTGAATCCAGCATTCTCAAAGCCCATACTCCTAAGAGTCTACTGCCAAGTATCCCAATCAACATGATCATAGGCTCTTTCTAAACCATTCTTATACCTGAGTCCATGGAGTCCTGAACAATGCTTAGAGTGAATGAAGCTAGTGGACTACCACAGCTCCATCTGTGATGTGAAAGTCTCCAATCAACATGACGTGCCTCACAAAAGGTCTAGGGCGGCTTTAGGCAAGCCTCATCCCTATCCACTAGTAAATAATCAATCTATCAATCCTTCCTAGACATGACCAGCTTCCCTTGTTGATTATTTGTCCATGTATAACATGACCCATCAAGAGAATATTCAATCGACATGTCTAACGCTGAATCTAGACTCTAGAGGAATTCTGCATAGCTATTCTTACGAGGAAAACTATAATACAACCAGTTAACATCTAAAACAGCACAATTCCTCTTAGCCAAAGCTTAGTGAAATATAAAACAGGACAAATCCTAATAATCCATCAACCTTTCAAAAATTTCCCAAATTTTCTAAAGTCTGGTCTAATCATGTTCCACAATCAAACCCATCTTTAACAGACCCAAATACACAAAAACTCGGAAAAAAAACACCAGTATTTTTGACTACCCAGAAAAGAAAGCCACAAATTGCCATAAGTAAGAAGCCCAATAAAAAAGATCCAAACAAGGCACACAGCAATGTACAATGGGATACACAGATAAAAATTTACATAGAGAGAGAGAGAGAGAGAGAGAGAGAGAGAGAGAGAGAAAGGGAGAGAGAGAGAGAGAGAGAGTTCACCTGAAATGGTAGTGACCAAGGCCATGCTTGACCCCCCACTTGAATTCCCCAACATAGCGGCTCCCATCCTCGCAGGTATGAGCACCGCAACCATGGCTCTGGCCATTAGACCACTCCCCTGCATATACATCCCCTGTATAAAACCTGTAAACCCCATAGCCATGTCTCAAACCTTGCCTGTATTGTCCCCTATACCTGCTCCCTCTTGCCCATGTCTCCACTCCGTAGCCATCATACTTCTCGTCAACCCATTCCCCTTCGTATCTTCCACTCATGTAATAGTAATAAACCCCACTACCTGAGCATTTCCCTTTATGAAATTCCCCCTCATAAACATCTCCATTGCTGTAAACACGAACCCCTTCTTTTAGGTTTTGAGGAATTGATGATCGAAGAGATTGGGGCTTTGAACCAATGGTCCAGCTAACTGCAGATCGAGTATAGAGGGGGAGTTTGGGGTGGTGATGGAGTAAAGAAAGAAAGAGCTTTGAGTTGTGAAGTCGAAGGAGAGGAGAGAAAGCGGCGAGGGTTCGTGAAAGTGGGGAGGGGAGAAGATGGGGGAAAGCGATTCTTAGAGAGACGATGAGTGCAGAGACGAAGAGGAGAGCAGAGAAAAAGTCAAACCAAAGGCCTAGAGAGAGAGAGGAAGAGGAGGAAGGGGATTTGAAGAAGAGATAAAAAGTGGGTATAGCTAAAATTAAGAAAGGAGGAAGTAGGAGGTGATGGTTTCTTCGCGATTTGGTGAAAAGATGGCGAAGGAGGCGGTGATGGTGGTGTTTATTGTAGTGAGAGAAAGTGGGGAGAGTGGTAAGAGTGGGGGAGCGAGAGAGAGAAGGGGAGGTGGGGACTGAGGCCATGGCCCTTTTGTTAAGGTGTATTTGCTCATTCTGCAACTCTATGGGTGGTTTTTGATGGTGAAGCCATGGGTGGTTATTGGGGTTATGGTTATGGTGATGGAGAAGAGGGGCTCGCTTGTAATCTGAGGAGACACCCCTGCTTTCCGTACCGATCTGAACTTCCGATTTCTTCTGATGCATTACAGGTTGCGTCGTGACGACAACATCCTCTCTCTCTAGAATCCCTTTATGGTATCGTACCTGTACCTGTACCTGCACCTGCTCTCTCGAGTCTTGTGAAGAGGTCTAAACCTCTCTCTCTCTCTCTCCGCAAGTCCCTTTGTTATGGTCCCTTCCCAGTTATCTAATTCCTACTGACAAGCTCTCTCTCTTTACTCTTCTCTGCAATTCCTTGGAGAATAAGCTCTTTCTTCCTCAGAAACACTTGGAATTAAGATAAGAGTCGCTTTATTATCAATCCCCTGAAAGCCGCAAATGATAAAAATCTCTCTCTTTCTCATCAATCCTCTGAAAGCCCAAACTGGTAAAACTCACTCTCTCTCTCTCTTGACCAATCTCAACTTGCGAAACCCTTGCGAAAGTCGCTCAGCGTTTTCCACACGGCCGGCCTTATCAAGCCACTCTCTCTCTCTCTAGATTCTAATAAAAGGGCGAAGTATTGTAATCACCATCTATCTGGTCCCGGCATTGAAGAAACTAGAGAGAGAGAGAGAGCAGAAGTTTAGCCCCTTCTCATCATCGTCTCTTTCTCTCTCAAAACCATAGGAATAGAATCGTCGTCACTTTCTCTCTCTCTCTAAGACAGGGGAAGAGAAGGACCCATTCAACTTGGCATGGGCCCCTCCCCCTCTCTCTTGCCACGTCTCCCGTGTTTCACCGCCTCTCTCTCTATGTCATAATCTCTCTCTCTCTCTCTCTAGTAATATTCGGTGCATTATACTCACTTCAATGTCCAAGGAATACTTGTATGAGGTAGTTATATCTATGTGTACTTGCTTTTTTTTTAATTGTACATGCCGCAATACTTCAAATCAGGTTTTAAAAAAACGTCGAGTCTAGTCGGACTCGCTCGATTCGACTCGAAAGTCGTTATAGGACGTATCAATTCAGTATATAAAACAGAAATCGCCCTTATCTAGAGAGAACCGGTCGATTCTCAATAGTAGACTGGCGATTTCGTCCGAATCGTACCGAGTCACCTGGAAGAACACGGGCAGCATAGTATTTTTCACAGGATTTCAATTTTTTTTACCATTTTGTGATCGATTTTTGACGTTTTCAGTCTTATGAATGAATATTACATGCTTTAATTCAAATTTCGAATCACTTTCACTCAATAAAACGAATTAAAAACCACCGTTTTTTATCAACAAATTTGAATCGAGGAGTGAGATTTAGGGTTTTCGCCATTTCAGTGATTTCAATAGAAATAAAGCTTCATTTTTTATAAAATTTTAGGCTGAGTGATTGTAAGAGTATTGGTCATAATTTTGTGTTCATAATTTGTGATTATCTTGGAGGAATACATATCAATTTTGAGTTTGAAGGCACGGATGCATGAAGAACAGGTAAAAACTCAGTTTTTTTTTTTTTTTTTCGGTCATGCGCTCAAGTCCAGTCAATATTTTACAAATCATGTATTAAATTTATAGGGTTTTGATTATTTGTAGTGTTGTATATCATTAGATATATTCAATTTGATTATATTTATTCAATTTGAGTTGGATTTATAGAAAATAAGAGTGATGTCTGTTAAAAAACAATTGGACTGTTTTTTTTTTTTCCGCCATTTTCACAATTTCAGTAAATATTTTGCAAAGAATGTG
Source organism: Amborella trichopoda (assembly GCF_054954075.1). Classification (NCBI taxonomy): domain Eukaryota; kingdom Viridiplantae; phylum Streptophyta; class Magnoliopsida; order Amborellales; family Amborellaceae; genus Amborella; species Amborella trichopoda. The sequence continues at coordinate 50,020,470 of NC_142338.1, read as the reverse complement.
TTAAATTTATAGGGTTTTGATTCGTTATAGTGCTGTTTATCATCTCATTTATTCAATTTTATCTGATTTATTCAATTTGAGATTGATTTTTGAGATTGAATGACTGATGTCTGTGAAGAACTTTAATCGATTTTATTTAATATTTTGATAATAATGTATTAATATTATAGGGCTTTGATTCCTTATAGTGTTGTTTATTAAAACATGTATTAAATTTGATGTAATTTATTCGATTTGAGGTGGATTTTTGAGTTGGAATGACTGATGTTAGGTTGGTATGTGAAGAACTGGGTTTTATTTATTTATTTATTCACGATCAATTTTTTTGAGAAATCGTGATTTTTCGAAAAATTGTTTTTTATTATCATGAGGAATTAAACAATATTTTTAATTTTTATTGTTAAATTTCTAGTTCAAAAAATTGCATGTTGATAGATTATTTATGCAAAAAAATATATGTTATTATATTTTTAATGCAAAACTGTATTTTTTAATTTGTCGTTAATGCAAAAAAATACATTAACAAATACATGTTGTTAAACTGTATTATATTTTTAATGCAGTTTTGCAATAAAAAAGTATTTTTAATTTTTTAAACTTTTAATGCAAAAAATACATGTTGTTAAACTGAATTATCATGAGGAATTAAAGTGAATATCATTGTAAAATATCATGTATGATAATTATATTAGCTTGCAATTATCAATTTTATTATTAAACTTTTAATGCCAAAAATGTATGTTATTAATAATTGAGTTGTAGGCATGTTTGGAGATTGTTTTTTTTATTATATTATCTTGCATATTTGTAATTGAGATGTATGAATATTTGGCATGTGTGACTTATACAGACTTTTTTTTATCTATAATGTTGCATAAATTTTTTTTTTTTCTCAGTGGGAACTAATTCATATTTGTCGAAATGAATATTTGTGACAAGTCCATATGTATTGGAATTGTGAATTACTATACCATTGTAAATATATTTTTTATTGATACTATATCAATGTAAATTTATTGTTCTTTATGTAGTGGTTGATATAGGCTATTTTTATCTATAATGTTGCATAAATAAATTATTTTTCTCAGTAGGAATTAAAATATTTTTGTCAATAGAAGTATTTTGCATTAACTAACAAATATAACTTCATGAACTACCCTTACATATTATCACTACACATGGTGATTATTTTTCATGTTCAACTGTCAGGTTAATTTTTAACCTTTTACATTTTAAAGTTGAACCATAGCAAGATCTGCAGAAGACCCTGCATGGCCACATGGGGTCAGACTTGATCCCAACAAAAAAGACAAAATTATTTGTAATTACTGCCAAAGAGTGATAAGTAGTGGGGTACATAGGTTCAAGCAACACTTGGCAGGGGTTAAGGGAGATGTTTCTACGTGCAATAGTGTCCCTAATAATGTAAGAAAGCAGATGGCGGCATTTCTCAAGGCTACCAAAGGAAAAAAAATTCCAAGGCAGAGGATGGATGAGGAGATAGCAAGTTTATATACGCCATCAAGCGGGAATGATCTAGAAGAGCAATATAATAATGACTTGGAGATGGCCACAAGAATAAGTTTACATGCAATATACCAGAGGCAACGTGGGTTTAGAATGCCTAGTGGTTATGACATGGGCATGCATAGTAGGCCTAGCTTAGACATGCATGACGGGTCTAGCTCGAGCATGTATGGCGGCCCCAGCTCAAATATGTATGGAGGGGTTGGTGGCAATATGTATCAAGAAGAATCAGACATTGAAAAAATTGTTTCTAGGTTACATAGGAGTGCCAATATTGTAGGTCATGGTCGTATAGACCTATTTTTCTCAAAGCCTAAGTCACAACGGATGACCTTAAAAGGCATGGTTAAAGATACAAGAAACATGTTGGGGAGATATGTTGGTAAATGGTTCTACGATAAAGGGATTCCCTTTGATGTAGCCGATAACCCATATTTTCCACCTATGGTCAGTGCAATCCAGAGAGCCCGGCCCGAGGTAAAATCCTCGACGGCATATGACTTCAGTGGGCCAATATTAGATGAATAGGTGGAGGAAGTTAAAAAGTGGATTGAAGAATATAAACAAAGTTGGTCAAGGACAGGCATTACTCTCATGAGTGATGGTTGGTTGAATAAAGTTAGCAAAAAGGAGTTTTTAAACTTCTTGGCCTATTCCCCAAAAGGTACAACTTTTTTTTCTAACAAAGACGTATCAGGGACGAAAAAAGATGCAAACTTCTACATACGACTATATGATCAGATAGTGGAGGAGGTGGGAGATAAGCATGTAGTCCAGTTTATTACGGACAATGCGCGTGCATGTGTTTCTGCGGGTAGCAAGTTGATGGATAAGAGGAAGCATCTAGTATGGACCCCGTGTGCTGCACACAGCATCGATCTTATGTTAGAAGAGATCAAAATTGTGAAGGAGACTCTTGAGGAAGAAAGGTTGATGTTGAGATTTATATACAACCACTCTAAAATTTTATTTCTGTTTAGAGAACACTTTAAGAAAAAAGAGATAATCAGGCCTGCCATAACCCGCTTTGCGACCGATTACTTAGCTGTGGATTCCATTCGGGAATCTGAAGGTGCATTAAAGAGATTGTTTGCCTGTGAAGAGTGGTTAAATGACCGCCTCTCGAAGTCCAGTACCGGTATAAAAGTGGACGGCACAGTTTCAAATAAGAGGTTCTGGTCTCGATGTTCCAGTGTTGTAGAGGCCACTGCCCCTTTGGTCAAGGTGTTAAGAATGATGGATGCTGACAAGAAAGCTACCATGGGCATCATTTATGAAGGTATCGAGAGGGCGAAATCAGCTATTGGGGAAAAGTGTAGTTTTGTTAACAAAGTGATCGAGATTATAAAAAGGAGGTGGAACACCAAATTTGGACGTCCAATTCATTATGCTGGTAAATAAATATTTATATCATTAGAATGTTTCATTTAAATCATTTTTTTATAAAATTGTAAATGACATTTTTATATCTATATATTTTCTAGGTTACTACTTCAACCCAAAATTTTTCTATTTGACACCTGAACATCCCCACAAGATTATGGAAGGCAGATACATTATTGCAAGGTTGGAGAGAAGCCATTGAAACCAAGTAGCAGCAATACAATAGGTATTATTTAATGTTTGGGTAAGAACTTCATTGAGGTGTTATATTTGTGAGGAATAATGCACTAAAATGAAATATATTTGTTTTAACTTGCTATGTATAGGGATGCTATAGGATCATTCGGAACTAGACTTGCTAGGAATTCTCGAACTAAGATGGATCCAGGTTATCCCCTCGCTAATATTTTGTTCATTCATATATTTAATCATATGAATTGTTCTCGCCCTTACAATGCTTTTTACATTTTAATCCAGCTGAATGGTGGGAGATATATGGTACTGATGCACTTCACCTAAAGAGGATAGCAATCAATGTGCTCTCCCAGACATGTTCTGCTACTGGTTGTGAGCGTAACTGGAGTACGTTCCAATGGTTGCACACTACTAAAAGGAATCGACTCGCTTCGGAGAAGCTTCATAAACTAGTCTATGTTCATTATAACTTAAACCTCCGAGAGCGACAAAGAAGAAGGAAGCTTGAAGACTATGGGCCGATAGACTTAGACACAATATTTGTCATAGACACAGCAGACCAATGGGTAGTAGAAGAGGAGGAGCCAGTGTTGCACAAGAGAGCGTTCCTTGAAGCTATTGGTGAGAAAGATCTTGAAGAAGGTGATGAGCAGCATGAAAGAGGAAGCAACCAGCCTACGTATCCACAATTCGTCGAAGATGTCAGTGATATTGCACCTAATGAGGAAGCGTGTGAAGGGGGTCTAAGGGAAAATGAGAGAGATGATGATTCTAAGGCCACCCTATCCCAACCATATTATTCACATATCGAGTCCCAACAACAATAATGTAGGGATGAGCACGACAGTGTAGGTGAGCATGAAGGATGGACAAGCTTTGTGGATTTTGGAATGGGAACACAACAGAACACTAACACTCAGGGATTTGGATATAGTCAGATGCCTGCTAATATCGATGATTCATTTTTAGATCGAATCAATGAATTGTCAAACAAATTCAATCAATGGCACCAGCGTGACCAAGAAGAAGAACGACGTCGTCTGTCATTTTATTTTTAGATCGTATGTTACTAATTGTATGCTTTATTATAGTCCATATATGTTGCTATACTTATTCCATGATAATTCTATGTTTATCTATTTGTGTGATGTAAATTAAATGATAAATAGTAGTTCATGTCAGGAAAGAACATATCAATATTCGCATATTCATGCAAAGAAATGAAAATTCTTAATGGAGTACCCTCATTTCTTATTGAATTCATAAAAAACAATATTTATAATGAATTTTAATAATTTTTTTGGATTTTTTTGAAGCTTTATTCTGACCAATTCAGCCGATTTCCGATCCGAATCGCCGATTCGCCAATCCGGATCAGTTTTTAAGGTGGCCGATCTGGGTCACCGATTCGCGTTTTAAACCATTGCTCTAAACTTTCAACATGCCCGGCGATTTCTCATTAGGATTCTCGATCCATGTGGGAATCAGTACGACTGGGATAGGTGATAGGATGGGACCCGTGATGTACAAAATGAATCGGATGGGGCATTGCAAAAACCGGTATGAATTGGTGAGTCGATGTTATTAATAGAATCGGTGTTTTTGCTATAGCAAAACGGTATTTTATTGTGGCAAATTACAGTTTTATTTAGTAAATTGCCTGTTCTCTTCTAAGTGATTTCCTTTATATTTACAGGATGACCGATTCTAGGATCGGACCGAGAGATTTCATGCGAACCTCAACATTGTTTAAATCACTGGATAGGATATATCCTTGTTCTCTCCTGAATCCCCTTTATATATATATATATATATATATATATATATATATATATATATATATATATATATATATATATATATATATATATTTTAAAGTTTTATCCAATATTTTTCTAGGTCCCCCTAAATCCTTACTTGATAAATTCATACTATCATCTTTGTTTTATTTATTTATTTAGATCACTGACCCAATCCAAAATGTTGATCTAGCAATCCAACACGAATCTATAGGTGAACGATCCACCCCACCTATCAAGGCTTTACAACATTGCTTTCAATTATAAAATAATTTATTTTAAAAATTAAAAATACCCATTTTTTTTAAAAAAAAATCAACAAGCACAACAATTTTATTACGGTTTATTTTATTTTTACAAACCTCATAGGGCCATATAATTCATCACAAAGGATATTTCATACCCGTGATAGCCCAGTCTCGCAAAGCCCCACTATCCTAAAAGGAGCATCACCATCACCATCACCATCCCAGTCCTAATAGCACACGGTTGACCAACACAGCCCTAATAGGTCAGGGTCCGAATAGGAACATGGTAGTCCGATGATTTTATCGATAGACCGTCATGGTCCTAATAGGATTGCGATGGTCCTTTATGGGGTTATGGTGTAACAGTGAATCACGGTCTTATCAGTATCATGATGGTCCATCAATTAGGTCTTGGACCATCACACCATCATGGTCATCTATCTCAGTACTAATAGGACTGCAATCGCCCCTTTAGCATTAGGATCCGATGTAATCTCTAACTTGGAGATCGTGAATATGAAAAAATAAGTAAAATTTTAAAACTAGAAACATTAATTATAGTAAAAATATAATTGGACCATTAGTTTCCATTGTTTTTAGATGGAAGAACACCTACTTGCATCCATCTTTGAGATGGATGCTTTACACTTTTTGGAATGCATATGTAGTCATGCAGTCCAACCCACATGAAACAATTTCCTTAGCATTATGGGCACAAGAGAATAGCCTTAGACCATCACACAACTATTAGGTCCTTGATGACTTAAGGCATTTTGGGCAAAAAAATAAATTGTAACAAAATAGGTATCAATGTAGATTTTTTAAAAAAATTGAGATTTTTTTAAAAAATTGGTATTTTTTGAAATTTTTTGAAAAATAGAGATATTTTTTATAAAGATGTGGATTGTATACAGTTGCAACCTTAAACAATCAAATTAAGACACCTCCAAAACTAAAATCTTAGGATGACATGAGAATCTCTTTTCATCTCTAATTATAAAATTTTAGAGATGACTTGAGAATCTCTTTCCATCCACTGCTTCATTGCCGTCAAAGAATTGCTTAATCCCAATCTACGAGGGAAATTTTCAATAAGGAAATTCTTTTTTCAAGATTCCCCGAAGAGCATGCATTGGAAATGTATGCGCGGAGGAGTCAATCTGAACTAGCATCCTTGCTTCCCCCGAGCTCCCGCTTGCGGGTTCTCTCCTTCTTCCGTTCCTGCCTAACTCCACACTGCGTTCGCTAATACTCTCCTCACAGGCTCCAGTGCTCGTCTCGTTATAGCGTGCTTGTTGACTAAGAACATGTGATCTAGATATTCATGAATGTGGCTTTTTGCTATCATTGTCGGGTCTTCTTCATTCGTACTGACTAAGTACACGAGATCCTCATTATGAAGCTGACCAGATACTCCGCTGTCTTTTCACCTGTTTACTTGATGGGCGTTCTCCTCTTCGCCCAACCCGGGGCCCCCTCTGGGGATTCTTGTTTTATACGTAGTCTTTCGACACTTGATTCAATGGCCTTCTGCTTTGATGCTTCGATTAGCACCACTACTCCTAGCTATTGAATTCTTAAGTGCATGCCTGCGGGTAGGAGGTCAAAAGAAGGCCTTTCTCCACTAACACAAATCCCTGTTTGAAAGAACACATCATGGGATTATTCCAATACTGAGATAGCGAACTAGTACACTGCCCTCTATTCTTAGCCGAAGGGAGCCCTCGTCACTCATTTCTGGTGATTATGGATTGGCTTAGCCACACCGGTCAAGGGCTATTTTCATCGTGTTTGGGACACTACTCAAGAGAGATTCTTAAGCAGAATACTCATAAAGGGATGCTGACCAGGCCAAAAACCTTTCTGATACGAATTCAAGTGCTCGTGCTTCCTTTTCCGCTTCACTGAATTAATAGATCTTGAAACTAAGACTTTTTTTCTTGGTCTCAGGCCTCATCTTCATACTCGACATGTGCCTGCTATATCGTTTCGGGTGCTCTTGCCGGGGAAGATTTGAATGAGAAAATTCGGCTTAACCGAGTGCCTCTGCTGAACAAACAGTTGGAATTGAATCTACAGAGACTGCCTTTGACCTGCAATCTTATATAAATAAGATTGAAAGAGAGACCCATTTTCGGATGCGGAAACCTGCGCCCCAAAGAGGGCGCTCGCCCATCCTTCAAAGTGTCACTGCTTCTCTAAGAAAAGGAGCTCCTAACATGATTTTTTACCGTTGAATGTGGTCGACCATTAGGCTTGCATTAACCCATCTTCAATGGCAGTCCTAACTAAAGAAAGAGCAATCCGCTGCGCTTGTGAGACTGATCGGGAAGTACTTGACGATCTATCTGGTTTGAGCATGTGCTTTGTTACTTGAATTTTCGACTTCTGCACTGGTACTCTCTTTTAGGCTAGAGCCCCTTGTATACTAATGGTAGCAAAGCGAGTACTCAAGCGAGGGGAGTGTACAAAACGAACAAGCGTAGCAAACCACCTCTGAGAGTCAATTATTCAGATAGATGGCAGAGCTTTCGAATGGGGTACTTCAATCGACAGTACCAACTGAGGCTTCCAAGCCCACTTGATGAGTTTGCGAAAGGATGAATGAGACCATAAATCTTTGATCAATAAGGCTACAATCAGCATAGAAGATTTGTTGCCGACACCAGACTACTTTGAAGATGGAGTCAAGCTAGCCATCGAAGAACTACAAGAGGTTAACCTTGGGACACCGGAGGAACCGAGACCCACATTCATCGCTGCAAGCCTTCCGAAGCTCGAAGCCCACAATCTTATCAAGTTTATGCGAGAATAAAAAGATTGCTTTGCGTGGACCTACAACGAAATACCTGGCCTCAATCCACAGGTTGTAACACACTCGCTTGCCGTCAAACCTAATCACTAGCCGCGCAAATACCACGACGAACTCCAAATCAAGGATGAGATTCAGAAGCTATTCAACGTCGAGTTTATCGAACCAGTACCGTATCCCTAGTGGCTTGCTAACTTCGTCCCAGTCTGTACTGGAGGGGGAATCAACCTGGGGGCGAGGAGCGATTATTTTGCTTTTTATATAAAATATTTACCCAATCTGCGAATCGAGCGAGCTTCCTGATTCCGAATTAATTGAAACGCCTGTTATTGTAGATTGTGCAATGTCCTTCTCATTTGATCACCCTCTGTCCGATTCGAAGAGTTCGATCCTTAATGTCCTATCCCTGATGACGCATGTGCTACCATAAATGAATCAATCGCTTGTACCAATAGAAATCGAAATCGGCAGAGGAAGGGTGATGACGAAAAGGCTTTTCATCAAGTTGGAGAAGCCTATTTCCATGAAAGAAAGGAGTCTAAACCATAAGAGAGAAGACGAAGAGTGTCTTTTCCAACAAAGTATGAAGCTGGCTGACAACAAAGAAAGAAGGAAGGGGGAGATATTGGTTCTATGGGGTAAGAACTCGTGTGAGTAGGTTTCAAGTATAACTCGCGCAATACAACAAGAAGAAGGGACCGCGATGTCTGCGCTAGGTCTGTTCCAGTCGTCTATAAAAGGAAGGACTATCCCAAGGTAGTCCTACTAAGTCTGCTCCTACTAAAGTAGTACTCCCATTGTGAGGAAAGAACAATAGCAAGACCATACAAATGGCATCGCGACCTTTCCCTCACCGATGTAGCTGGTCACACTACATTTAGACTTGATCGTGCCTGCGGAGCGATCTAAGGGGGGTGAAGTTTCATAACTTCGAAGAATGATTCGATGGGTTGGCGTGACTTTGGGCCAACTCAAAGACAACCCTATGGTACGTGCCTCTTCCAAAGGGGGTAACTTAGGCAAGGTATTAGAAGTAGGATCTCCGACTCTGTAGTCTAGTCTTCTGCGTGCTTTATCTTCTTCTGCTTACCTATCTTAATCATCTGTCTTCCTTGCTACGAGGTTGTCTGGTCCTCCAAAACCGTGTCTTTTCTTTCTTAAGGAATAGGGTAAATCATGTTTGCTTGGTTCCCTTAATTGGCAGGAGGTAATGGATCGACCTCAAATCGAGAATCCCCTCATAGGAAAGTCTGCCTCAATGAATGATCTGGCTCTAATAAGGCCCGAAGCTTTGATAAGCTCGTAAAAAGACCCCTCTCAAGACCTCCTCTTTCGGTCTACGCTTAACAGAAAGAAGCGATCTCTTCGTGCTTCATTGGAGTGAGACCTTCGCTTCCTTCCACACATAAGGCTTAACAGTCATCCCAGCTCTCGATTTCCAGCATAGTTTGCCTACTTCTAAACAGAGGGCGTTAGCTTAACCCATAGCCTTCCCTTCCCAATGAAGCTACTAGAGCGAAGAAGCATGCTTTTTAGCCCTTTTTCTCGTCTCCTTACATTCTTAGATCCAGCTCAGCTTGATGATTGCGCTACTAGCTGATCAAAATAACGTAAACAGAGCTTTCTTCGCTAGTCGCAAATAAGCATACCAGCATCCGTGCGAGAGCAGATTTTCCTATAGATAGAAGGCTAGCCAGCTAAAGCCGATACCAAGGATTTTCGCTTAAAACGGAGGGCGATGGGAGAGACGAGATAAGTAAGCTTTTTTCAGCCTGAAGGTAAGAGGGCAAAGGAGCTAGCTTTTTTGCCATTACTCGAATTGCCCCACCCTCCACCCATATTAGATGCAAGAACCTTGTCTCTTCAGGATACAGGATAACCCACGTTCACGTGGTCCCGATTCAAAAAGGGTCCAAATGGAGGTCCTTTTCGGGTAGCTCCTATATATTCTACAAGAAGGCTTACGTGTTTTCTTCTGTCGGGCGCATGATCTCCGGCTGAGCCGACTTCGGTCCCATTATATACATACATATATATATATATATATATATATATATATATATATATATATATATATATATATATACGAGACGTACTTCCTTTCCTTAACCTTGGGCTTGGAAATCTAGAATAAAGTTCAAAACTGGGAAAAAGATACCCGGACACAGGCATCCTTAGATCTTTCGTTTGGACCAAGGAAGAAGAGGGTCGAGGCAAAGCGGGTGCAGAAGCCTTATCAGAGACCAGACTTCTAGTCTATGGCCTGAGTCAGTTCCAAGACCCCTTCGATAGAGGCTCGAGCCCTAAAGAAGATTTTGGGGATCTTGCCTTTCAACGGGGACAACTTAATTTGCACAAACCAAGTCTCTTTTAGGTTTCTCTCGAAATGTGCTTTATTCAGTCGCTCGCCAAAGCACGAACCCGCCGATCGATCCACCTGCCGGCCGTAATGTCTAACAGTAGCCCTATGAGGTACCGCTCAAGCCAAGTAGCACGGTCTTCGGGAACATGATTTCTCTCTCTAAAGAAAACTTTATTCATTCGTCCCTACGGGCGAACTGATCCAGTTGAAACGTAAACTGCATTTCTACCCCATCCCTAACAACCAACCTTGATGCAACATCTAGGTAGTTATCATCATGAACCATTGTAACGAAGTAGGTAGACCATTTAGCATGTGTCCTCTCAATGCTTGAAGACCCCATTGTTATTCTTTCTTCACCGTCTTCCCTGTCAGATGCTTTAAAAATCGGTTTTGGTGGCTCTTATGTACGATTGGAGAATTCTTTGGAAAAATCATATGAACTATCTTCCCCACTGCCCGCCGCCCAGACTCTGATTCTTCCCTCTCGAGCTATGGGCTTTGATGCTTACACGCGCCTTAGCACGCGCAATATTACCTTCCTAACTAAGCTAAGCGGAGCTCTTGCCCTGTCATATTGTTCAGTCCCTTCTCCAACACTGCGCTAATAAAGCACGGGGCTATTAAGATGTAGAATATGTCCACTATACTCTTTCAATCTCTTAAGATTTGGAATCTCAGCCATACTCCCCATCCTCCGTTGAATTGGGTCTATCTTTTGATTCTGGTCTACCCCAAGAGATAAAGTAGCACGTACCTCTCCTATTCATTTTGGTAACCTATCCCGTATCTATTGATGACTAAAACCTCCCTTCACTCATGGGACATGGTTTTTCTTTCTATTATGATTTGGAATGGAATAACTTCCCCACCTCACTACTCAACCGTAGCTTTCAACCTTTTGATTATCGTAATTTAGTCTTCATCATACAACACCCTTGCCACTTTCACATGTAGTTGTAGCAGCCGTTTTTCTTTCTTTTAAGGAAGAAGGAGCATGCAACCAAGCAATGGCTTTCGCGCTCTCCCGTTGCTTGGTTGCTTGGTGTAGTTTTCTTCTCTCCCTCCCAAATTTTGCCAAATGATTCAAGACCTGAACTGAAAGAGATTATACAAACAAAGCTTTTCGACTCGACCTTAAGAAGCTTGTACCCTTTGGATTATTGGCACCTAACGAGCCAGGACAGCCTATACCGAAGGAGACAAATTCATACCCTACTGATTTCTAAGGCTTGCTTTACTCGAATGTTCTTACCTTTGCCCCCACGCCAGCTTGCTCTCCCATCCCTCCCACCTTTGCCTACACCTATGCTTCTATTCCCTCCACTAGTTAATCGATGAGTCCACTGGCATCTAGAGCAGTATATGTAACTTCAAGGTATGCCACTAGACCAGGTGCTCGCTATAGAGGCTACGAACCTTACAACGGGCTATCGCTTTGTTGGAATTGATTCTGATCGAGGTAGTGTATGGGATGCATCTAAATCTGCGTATGGAACCACAATCTCTGCTGCTAGCTTTGCACTCGGAGGATCTTAAAATGGCTCCCTTCATTAGGTGGAATCGAGCGAAGGGGAGCTGGGACAAGAAGGTGCGTCAGGCGAGGTGCAGAGGCGCTTGTCAATGCTTGCTACACTCCCGTGCCCCTGCTCAAGTCTCCGCAGTGGCAGGTATAGGGCCATTCCCAATCAAATCAATGAACTTGGGGCTGCTCGAACAATCTCCCTTCCCTTCTTCATAGCCTTGCATGAACTCCCGCCATGAGCTATTGGTCAATCGTCTCTACAATAGCAGCAGTGCATTCTTCCCTACCTACTACGATATAGGTAACCGCCCGCCCGCTTAGCCAGTCCGAGCCAACTGCAGAGCCTATCCTATGCCTCTTAACAACTGCGCTAGTCAGAATTTGGGAAAAGATAGAGAGCTCTCTAGGCTCTCCTGATCAAATTGATAGTTCGCTTTGCCAGTCCATGAATATGTTGCACCCAGCAGTTCGAGGAGTTGGCCATCCATCTGAAATAAGGAGATACGATTTGATCGAAGCCTTGCCTCAAAAAATTCAAGGAGTTTTGGGTGGATCAGATGGCATTCCAGTATCCGACCCATCTCTTTCTGCCGATTCCCCAGGAGTCCCATTCTTTCGTTTATGGGAGCGACTATCAAAAACATATGCAGCCCCTCATTCTCCACAGCAACCCGGGTCATCAAGTGATTAGCCAGCATAAGAATAGTTGTTGATGATTTCATCCCATTCAATGTCCTTCATTCCCCGCCCTAGGAGCTGATTGACTCTGTTCGACCTGCCGCTTCAGGATCAATAGCCACCCCCTCGAAGCCTTGAATGAATCCGACTTGACTACTATTCAGCCCACCTTTGATGATCGGCCCGGGCATTGTCGATCAACAAGACTCGAAAAATATGTTTACATGTTCGACCTTTCATCCCCAATGAAGCCAAGGTAGAGGAGTCTTTGAAGGAAGCTGCAACTGCGGTGTAGCATGGAACTAGGATAATGTTGTCATAGAGTGACGGCTCTCCCCCCCTTCCAACTCCTACTATAATATTAGGTCTTCTCCTCCCTCCCCTCAGCCTTCCCGGGCTTAATAACGACCCAGTGAGAACCTGAGCATCTAAGCCCATGGATTGAATAACCTGCCGAATCAAACGGTTCATCGTGCAAGCTCGACAAGCCCTTGTTCCCAGAGATCGATGCAACAACCACTGGTTGATCTCCATGACTTGCTACTCCAAACTCTCAGGGAGCTTCGCCGTCAAAGATTCAAGGTTACACGCTCCCAAAAGCAGTGGAGACCACCACTACCTGAGGACCGACGAGCAAGAGCTAAAGGCTAGGCTAGCAGTCGATAGCAATTCCTTATCCACCTATAGCTTGCTATTATCACTTACTACCTTACCAAGCCAAGTTAATATTTTGACTCTCCCAACCCTACTCACATTCCAATTTCATAGTAATAGCTCCCCTGCCGACCCTACCACAGAGCCTGGGACCGACAGAACTATGAAATGCAGTTCCCCCCTCGTCGGCGCTTCCCCCTCATCTTTCAGCGATGTATACCACGACCGACCGAGAACCACGTTATCAACGGACACGGGTAGAGTAAGTAGCTGTAGTTGGGACTGATGCGGATTCAGATGATCATGTTCAGGGACAGTTGCAGCCAGCCGCAAGAGGAGCCGCAGCCTCTCACAGTCAAGCCGTAGTTGCAGCACCTTGCTGCAGCCGCAGTCTAGCTGCAAAGGCAGCCCGTAGCTTGCAGTCAAGCCGCGGCTTAGGGGACTGCAGTCAGAGCTGCGCGAGTAGTTACTGTTGGGCCCTAAACCTTTGTTCGAGCATCGAATCTGTTGCGCTCCAGTATTTTTCCTCGAATCTTTTTTCACTTGATTCAAACCTGCGGCATTCTCAAAGTTTTTTAGAAAAGGTTTGTTTGCTTTGCACCCCGCAACCTGAGTTGTTTATTGCTAGTATATATTGACGGCTGAAGATAATTCATCAGAAACCATCTTACCAGCTCAAACTCTTACACCTTCAAGAGAAGGACATTCTAGTTCTGGATATTCAGGTTCTTCTTATCCAGTCATGGATAATCCAGGAATCCAGATCGTCTATCAAAAACAAAATGGTAATAATTATAGCATGATAAAGCTCGATTGGTTCCATTTTTCCTTGGAGGAAAGAAGTCTTGGGGTTACATAGATGGTTCGATACCAAATCATTGACTACCACCACTTGGGCAGGAACCTTCTGAAGATGAGAATGCGATTGAAGAGGCATTAATCATTTTAAAAGGGCTTTCACTTCTGAAGTGAAACTCTTGCCTTCTTTTAGCAGAGTTTCTTTTAAAGTGTTGTTTGCTAAGATGAACAGTGTATTGGAGAGGGAGGTTTCTATGGAGGAATTGCGTCAGGCTGTGTTCACTTTGCCTGGAGATAAAGCACCGGGTCCTGATGGTTTCCCTTTAGCATTTTTTCATAAATTTTGGGATTTAGTGAAAGATGAACTGTTGGATTTTGTTCGAAGCTTCCTGATTAGAGGAGATATGTTCAAAGGGGTGAACTCTACATTTCTGACCCTTATCCCCAAGAGATCCTTGATATCGGATTTATCTGATATAAGACCAATCAGTCTACTTACTAGCCTCTATAAAATTGTTGCGAAGGTCTTGGCTGAGAGGCTGAAATCTGTTTTGCCGTTTCTTATTTCTAGTACTCAGTCAGTATTTGTCAAGGATTGTCAAATTACTGACAGTGTTCTTTTAGCTCAAGAATGTCTTCATTCTAGAGTTTTGAGTAATATGTCAAGTGTTGTTATCAAATTAGACATGAAAAAAGCTTATGATCGCGTTGAATGAGGTATTTTGTTGGGAATCATGAAGGTCATGGGTTTTGGTGATCGATGGAGAAGCTGGATTTTTTGTTGTTTATCCTCTACTCGCTTTTCGGCAATTGTTAAAGGCAACCATGTTGGTTTCTTCAAAGCCTCTCAAGGTATTTGTCAAGAGGATCCTCTCTCTCCCTTTCTATTTACTATTTATGCTGAGTGTTTTAGGTCAATGTTGAGCAGAGTGAAAAGGTTGGGCCATTTTTTAGGGTTTAATATTGTTAACTCTAATATTGTAGTCTCGCACCTACAATATACCGATGATACCCTGATTTTTTGTGATGTTAATCCCCTTCATATAAGGAAATATTGCCAGGTTCCTGAAGGTTTGCGAGGTCACTATTGGATTTAAAGTGAATTTTAACAAATCTTCCATGGTTAGTATTAACTGTTCTGAGGCACTGACTACTTCCTTGGCTAGTGTTATGGAATGTAAAGTGGGGTCTTTTCCTCTCACTTATCTGGGGTTACCTATTTCTGATTCAAGGCTAATCATTGTTGTTTGGGATAAGGTATTAGAGAGAATCCAATTCAAACTAGACTTGTGGAAGATTAAGCATCTGTCGTTGGGGGGGAGGGTGACTTTGCTTAGGTCATGTCTATCCAATCTTCCGGTCTATCAGATGTCTCTGATTAACATACTTCTCTCGGTTGCAAGAAAAATAGAAAAAATCATGAGGGATTTTCTTTGGGCTTCGCATAGGGACTCAAGAAAATTTCATCTCCTTAGATGAGAGAGAGTTTGTACCCCAAAGAAAGAGGGCGGCTTGGGGATTAGAAGTATTAGATTTGTCAATCAAGATCTCTTATACAAGTGGAAGTGGCGGAGTATTCATTTTAAGGATCATCTATGGTACCAAGTCCTTCTCTCTAAATGTGGTTTGGATAGATATGAGCTTTGGCTAGGTGGAGGTAGAGGTAGAAATACCTTTAAGATGTGGAGGTCTATTGCTAATTGTAGTCCTATGATTTCAAGTTACTTCAGATGGAATGTAGGCTGTGGAGATAAAGTCTCTTTTTGGCATCATAAGTGGGTGGGTGAGTTTAATCTTAAATCATTATTTCCTGAGTTTTTTGGGATAGTTTCTAGACCAAAT
The DNA here is from genome assembly GCF_054954075.1 of Amborella trichopoda. Taxonomy (NCBI): domain Eukaryota; kingdom Viridiplantae; phylum Streptophyta; class Magnoliopsida; order Amborellales; family Amborellaceae; genus Amborella; species Amborella trichopoda. Next base: position 50,004,647 of record NC_142338.1, on the reverse strand, counting down.
ATGAGAGTTAGCGAGGCAATTGAGCTAAGGGGTGTTAATATGTCTTGGGATATTTTTCTGAGTTGTAATCGGTTGAATAATGAGTCTCTTCCAATGGTGTGCTCTGATGCAACTTTTGGATAAGGTCTATATTTCACCAAATGCAGAGGATGAAATAGTATGGGAGATCGAATGTGATGGTGTTTTATCCATCAAGTCTGACTATAATCTTTTATTTCATGATAGGTGGCGGTGGTCTTGCTCCCAGATTGCTCAGATTTGGAAATGACCGATACCTCACAAGGTTCAGGTTCTTTGGTTTGTTGCATTAAACAAGATTTTGACAACTGTTAATTTAATCAAAAGGGGCAAGATTATACCAAATGTGTGCTTACTGTGTAAAGCTGATGTGGAGGGGATTGTTACTCAATGGTCTTTACCTCACTTGCCAAAGGTTGGTAATGTTATTCGGAAGATAGCAAAAGGAGCCATTTGGTGGGAAGTCTAGAAAGAGAGAAATAGAAAGCCATTTGAATGGGTTTCTCTTCCCATGGACAGATTGATTCACTCTATTAAAGTCACAATTTGGCCTTGGCCATCTGTGAATAAGGCGGGTTGGGGTATTTCGAAGGTTGATGTGATGGAAAATTTACATAACCTTTTTCTTACGAGTATTGTTAGTAGTAGACCGAAATGTTGTTGGTCAGTGCTATTCTGAAACTTAATTTTGATGGCAGTTCTTTGGCAATCCTGGGTTAGCAGGTTATGGTAGGATCCTGTGGGACAGCTCTGGTAATATCATTCTTTCTTATGCGGGTCCTTTAAGTTATGGAACTGCAAATTTTGCGGAGCTTAGTGCATTGTTCTATGGCTTAAAGATCCTTATTGATAAAAATTATGGTAGCAATTATGTGATAGGGGGTGATTCGTTGAATGTGATTAAAGGATGTAAGAAGGAACAACACATTCCTTGGGAGCTTCGGTCTTTATAGTTGCGAATTATGGAACTATCTTCCTCTCTAATTGTTTCTTTCTCTCATGTGTATCGAGAAGCTAATACTGTGGCCGACGAACTGGCCAAGGGTGATTGTCCAAAAATGCGTTGCAAAATACACTATTTCCAAAACTTGAAATCCATTTTTTTCTCATTTCCATGCTTCTTGATGTCGAGATTATCAATTTAAAGATATTTGGACATCAAAACAACCTCTTCTAGTGAAATTTTTGAGGTAGGCTCAAAATTAACTGTTTAGAGTCTCGGCTTTATATAAATGTTTCCCTATATATATAAGCCTGAAAACAAATTAATGTTGTCCGAAGTATTGTGAGAGACCCTCTAAGTGCCCAAAATTCGAAGTCAAATTTTTTCTATTGAAAATAGTCAGATTCTAAAGTAGGTACCAAAATTTCATGCAAGTGGGGGAAATGGGTATGAATGTAAAAAGAAGGGAGATTTTGGTGTACGAAAAAGATCTATAAATTTGAGGGACATTTTTTAGAATTTTTCATTTTTTTTTTTTTTTTTAGTATTTGGCGCTACGAGACAAGAAGCGTTACGTAAAGTTCTATGTCATAAATACTCTTTCTTTCCCGATATTACCAAGCAAAGGTTTCTTGGAGAGCAAACTTTCCTTATTGATATTGAATATATTGAAAGAAGCTGATCGAGGGTTAGGGGAGTCGTATAATTCTATTTTTTAATGTGCATGGGAAATTTGTTAAAATATATTTAAAATATTAATTATTTAACATTTTATCCATCTTATCGGTATTATCTAAGTTCTATTCCAATTATTTGAGATCAATTATAATTTCCTTCATTCTTCTAACTCTGCCTCAAAAGTAATATTTTTATCTATTTAATTTGAAAATATCTGTAAAAAATTCGTAATTTTGAGTTGGAATACTAAAAAAAGGACAAAATTTAAAATAGTTAAAAGATAAGATGTTTTTTTTTTATATGGGTGTGGTTTGTATAAGGTTGTAACTTTAGACAATCAAATTAAGACGCACCTCCAAATTTCATCATAAATATAACTTTAGTGTCAAAAATTCTTAGGATCAATGAGAATTATTTTCAACTCTAATTATAAAATCTTAAACTTCCAAAGTAGTTCAAATCAAGTAGATCTATAAACACTTGAAAATCGTGAAAATGGACGGCTCACATAAGATATTATAATATACATTATTTTTAGAACTCGAAATCTTTTTTTCTCTATTCATAGTCATACATATCAATGTCAAGGTGATCAATTAAAAGGTTTTCTAATATATATATATATAAAAAACCCCTTATATACTGGATTTTTGAGGTGTACCTTAATTCAATATTTTAAGGTGCACCCTTATATAAACTTTTTCCTTTTGGTAAATATACCAATTTACACATGCGTCAAGTGACAAGTGGTTAACATGGACCATGCAGCCAATGTTATGTTTGGGTATTTTGAGTCATGTAATAAATAACGAGTATTTGGAGTTCGAACTTGTCCGCTTCATATATACAAACAATTCTTCCAAATAACTACCAAGGACACTTAGATTAAAATAAGCCTATGCAAAAACAAAGGAGCCATGTCAAAAGTTACATATATTTCAAACATCACCATTACCATATTATATGGAACGAAGTTTTTTTTAACAGTTATTATATGGAACGAATTCTTAATCTAGAGAGAGAAAGAAATGATGTTTATGAATGTGTGCGGATCTAGAGAGAGAGAGAAACACGTAATGTGCTTTGGGTTTGTTTTCTAGGGTCTCCCTCCAAGCTGTGAGGCCAATGCTCTCCTTTCCTTCTTTAAGAGGAGGGACAGTTTCTACTTGGTAGATCTCAACCTTGACCTTAGGGCTGGCAATAGGCTCGGCCAGACCTGCCCCTGCCCAGCCCTATTTTCTTGAGGGCCAGCCCAAGGCCGGCATTGACCCTATCATGGTCAACTTGGGCTAGGTAAAATTAAAATAAAACAAAGCGAAAAAAATGAGAAAATAAGGGTAAGGTTGGGAAAAAAAAGATGAAAAAAATAAGGGTCAAGCCGCCTATCATGGCTCGGACTAGGCCTGGCTATTGAGCCACATTTTGTGGCCCATTGCCAGCCCTACTTGACCATGATTTCTTTAAAAATTTCGGTAAATATTCTTACCATATTGTGTATCGTGAATTCTAGAAACATATGTTGATGAATTCTAGATATATATGTTGATTTAATATCTAGAACTATGTAATTAGGTAGTAAAGTGGCTTCATATATTTGTCAAATATTTTTCTTGAAATTTTATGTTTACATGAGTGCTTTTGCACACGCACATACTTAATGGCACTCCATAAACAAAAAATGAAAGGTTTGTATACTTCCTTTACTTAATAGAAGTTATCTATTTCTCCAATCCAATCGTCTAATTTTGATCAAATAATTCATTGATCGTTTGATCTAGATTTAACGTCTCAGAGTATTTTATTTTTAATTTTTATTCTACAAAATATATGAATATGAAACTTGGTACACTCAGTGAGGCGCACCTAAAAACAATATAAAAAATATTTTCAATAAAATAAAATGACCAAAATACTACTAGAATTTTCAGGGGTATTTTAGTCACTTTATTTTTATAGGGAATATTTTTTTTTATATTTTTTTGCAGGTGCGAGTTTAAGAGAGAGAAGTGGACACCCAAAATTTGGTGTCAAATTTTTTTTAGAAAAAAACAAAAATAGAAAAATGTTGAGGCATGACATTGTAATTGGATACATCTCGGTTGTTCATTCAAATATAGGTAAGGAGAAGTATATAACTTCTATACATTAGAGAGAAGTATAAAAAGTTTGCCCTAAACAAAAAATACACAGAAAAATCGACCCTCCTTAAATTTAGGAAACCACTCTTGTGCTTGATGTCCGCTTTGGTGGAGGAACCAGTAAATTTCATCTCAACCGTTTGTACCAACAATCAGACGTTCATGTGACACGTACTTTATTGTTCATAAACTAAATGTATCACTGTATACGATCCCGAAAGTTTTGGCACGGCACAAACATGTCACATGTCGAGCACAATTGCACTTATCCTCTTATTTCGTAAAGGATGTGGTTTATATGAGCAGTCCACTTTGAACAATCACATTTTATCTTGAACAATCACATTTTTTTTAAGGAAGAGTTTTCATGAGGTTGACATTTTAAATTGTAGAACTAAGGAGCATTTGAAAAATCTATCGAGAAAGCCTGTTTGATGTTGAAAAACAATATAATTTACTTATCTCAACATCGAGATATATGAATATGGGAAAAAAGACTTCAAGTCTAAAAAATAATTTATCTCGGAATATATTATCTCGATCATCTATTTTCAATATTTTCATATGCTTATAATTATGCTTGATTTAAACCATTTTTAGAGTTCAATTTTTTAAAATTAAACATAAAATAGCTTTTCAGGCTATCCTGAGAATTTTCGACACCAAAATTGTATCTCATGACAAAGTCTGAAAGTGCACCTTACTTTGATTGTTTACTGTTGCAACTTTTATGCAAACCACACATTGTTTAAAGTAAAGTGTACGCCCGAACTCTACATAAGATATTGCTTCTATGTCAGAAACTCTTAAGGTTGCTAGAGAAACCGTATCCATGCCTAATTATGAAATTTGAAGCTCTAAAAGTGGTAAGGATCAAGCATATCTATGACACTTGGAAATCCTAAAAATAGACGGTTCAAATAATGTATTGCAAGGTCCGGTATTCTTAACACTTGAAATCTTTTTTTCTTTTTCATATCCATGCACCTCAAAGTTAAGTTGATCGTGCAAATGGCTTTTCAGTGTCGAAACAAACTTTTTTTTTTTATGGATTTTTGATGTGCGCCTCACTTCTATAGTAGTGGGTAGAAATTTTCCTAATTTTAACCAACCCTTAATTTTTGAAAATTGTACTTTCCTGTCAGTAAATTTTGTATCACAACTGAAAAAAGAGAAGTAAACTCTGCATTCACAAATTCAAGATAAATTTATCCAAATAATCATTAGAGATGAACTATTTAACATTAGGAAAAAAATTATATAGAGTCGAGGCTCTAAACAATCAAATCTGAGCCTACCTCAAAAATTTCACTATAAGAGGTTGTTTTGATACTCAAATATCCTCAAATTTATCATCTCGACATCAAGATGCATAGACATGAGAAAAAAACAGATTTCAAGTTTTGGAAATAGTGCATCTTGTAATGCATTTTTGGACCGTTGATTTTTAAGTTTTTCAAATTTTCATAGATTTGCTCGTTCTACATTATTTTTGAAGCTTTAAATTTTATAATTAAAGATGATAATATATTTTAAAGCTATCATAAAGATTTTCGGTATTGAAACTATATTTCTCGACACCATTTGAAAGTGCACTTTATTTTGATTGTTTAGTACAAACCGCACCCTTAACATTATATTCATTTATTTTCACTTAATTTCCAATGCCCATCAAAAGAGACGTGATCATGACTTGCAATTGGGAAATTTACGTTCCAATCGAATTTAATTTTAAATTATTATGCTTTGGCTAGTTTTGCCCTCAGTTCGATGTTTCAAATATCGGATTGTTTTATTTTATTTTATTTTCATTGTTGGACCAGTCTGATGGATAAGATTTCAGACTGCTTAATTTTATGAGTAATCAAATGTTTGAAACAATGGATCTCGCTACGATCTAATCGATTCTTTTGTTGGCGACCAAGGCCATCTCGATTACCCCTTGTTGGCAAAATGGGATAATACAAATCCCTGCTTGATATGGTGAGCACCCCGCAACAATGAATCCAACAACCCAAATAAAATTCCCCAAAAATAATATTGTGTGTGTAATATATTTGAGAAAATTAAGAAATCAAGAAACAGGTAATATGTGAAATCATTATAACCACAACACAAGCAAAAAATTAAAGACACAAGGATTAACGTGGTTCACCAAAAATGGGTTACGTCAACGGGCAAGAGGGCAAGGATGTATTCATTATCTCAATGAAGAAATTTACAAGCTTCGGGTTTTGTGGAGATTACCCCATACACGGAAATAAAACTCAATAGAAATTTCCTACCAAAATTCCTCCATTAATCGAATAATTGCTTTGTCTCAATCGACTATCATCATCGCCGCAAGGAACCCCAATCAAATCCAGCCCAATACAAGAACTCCAATGGTAGTAGGGTTTACACAAAAAAAAACCCCAATCTCTACCTCCCAAAGCTTTTCTACACTTTTCTCTTCTTTTCTTCTTATGGGTCTTTATAGATCTTCATAAAAAGCCCATTTTTTATGATAATAATTCTTTTTAATAAAATAAATAAATATCATTAGGGTGATATTTGCATCACATGCCAACAATTGTTAGGTTTGGTGATAATCAAAATCACCACACCTATATTTCATATTAAAAATTACGATATTATAGGAAAAGAAAAGGACTTTATTGGGAAGCAAGAAAGTGATATCTATATAAGAGTTCAAAGAAGACATAATACTCATCCTTTTAAAGGTCACCCATGTGGGGGTTATAGGAACGGATCTTCGAGATGGAGATTGATCTCCAAGAGAGAGAGAGACATGGTCTTCGATAGAGAGGAGGTGTTCCCATGGGTTTTGGGTTGGTAAGCTTTTACTTCTAGAGAGAAAAAATCTCTCTATTGTTCTCGAGGATATCTTTCTGGTAACAGCTTTGCAGTGGAAAAGAAGGTAGAGATCGGCGGTGTTGCTCGGTCGAGAGAGCTAGTTTAGAAGGAAAGATCGGTGATGGTCTTTTACCGATATTTAGATATAGATGTTATCTCTTATAATCCAAAATTTTACTTTTCATTTTGATACTGGATTTCTACTTGCTAAGGCCATGGATGTAGCCCTATGAGGTGAACCACGTAAATCATGTGTTGTGGTGGTATGTTTTTTATGTTTGATTTATTTCTCGCACTCGATTTATAATTTTATTCATCTACTTCACATTTAGCCAATCATGTATACAATCTTGGGTGAAATCCCGGTATTTGGGATTCCCAGTTCCCCAAGCTAAGGGTTCGCAAAAACCCTACACAAACCTTCACAGACTTAACTCTTTAAAAAAAAAAATCGCATTGGCTAATTTTGAAACATCTTACAACCCAATACCAAAGAATAGATTAGATCATAGGCAATCCGAAGTCTCAAATATTAGGTTGCCCACAATGCCCAAAAAAAAATAGAAAAATAAAGTGGTTCAATATTTGCAACTTTAACCGGGAGAAAAATGAAAAAATAAATAAATAAAAGAACAACCACGGCGTAAATTTTCCGGAAATATGGACCAAAGGATAATTATGTAAATTTAACCCAATCCGTACATAAATTTCCCAAGTTCAACTTTTTTTTTTCTTTTTTTTATACAGGTAAGATAGCTTTCATTGAGTAAATGCAAGCCATACAAATAAACAAGCCAAGCGGCCCAAAAAGAAAAGAAAGCAACACAAAGAGAAGACAAAAAGAAAACAGTAAAGCACACAAAGACAGGTTATAGCGTTTTTGGCAAGTCCATCCCCCATAGAATTCCTCTCTTTATGAAATTCTTATAGATACTTTGCGAAATTTCCCCAACTTTAATTACATTTAGATAGGACAAATTTTATAATGATAGTGATTATCCTATTATATGCTTGTCTCTTATTCTTTTTTTGACAATGATTTTATCATATGATTGTCATTAAAACTAAAATTATCTACAACTCATATGCCACAAGTGACTAACATTAAGAGAATGAGAAACAATTAATGGATTGTGGCTTGTCATCTCCATTTTATTGTCACTTCATAATAGAGATAGAAAGTCCTTCAATAATGGCATGGTATAAATATAGAAATGGTTTTGGCATCTTCCTAGAATCTTATCCTACCCCTCATGCCCTTGTCTCTCTTTTTTGAGGCCGCCGCACCCATCCCCTTCTCTTATCCATCCTTGATTCCACGAAACTCCTTTCTCATATAATTACATAAAGAAAACTTTTATATGAGACATATTTTAATTTCTTATATAGAAGAAAGGGCAAACGGTAGACCCAAAAAGACAGTTGAAAATAGTGAAAAAAATATGATGACTTATGGCCTCACTGAAAGTAACATTTGATAGAGCATACTGATGGACGATGATTCATGTTGTTGAACCCAAATAGTTGAGGAAAACCTCTAATGATGATGATGATATAGAGGAAAGGGGCATTATCAAAATGCAAAGATTTTATTAGATGGGAAAATTATATAAATCCCTACATTGAATTTTCTATATATAGAGGTTCTTTATTTTTTTATTTACATCTTAAATTTTGTTACTACATTGAATTCAAAATGAATACATTCAGATATAGCACCAATAAGCATTAAGATGAGAGTGGGCTGGCCATGTATGGTGCAAATCTAGTACAACATATGTCAGGAGGTACTGGTTAGTTTAAGTGGAAAGCTCAAAAAGGGTAAACACAGCCAGCTAGAATGGGTAAAAGTACTTGGTTTGAACCAGCCTTAAAAACTTTGTGTGCTTAACTTAGATGTGCATTTTTATTTAAAATAGCCTAAAAATACTCCTTGGGGATGAATGCAAAAGAAAAACCAACAAGATTTATAATGTCAATGAAAAATATTATGATGTCTACGTTCATGAAATTCGGTGTGTGGGCTTTTATGTTAAGAAAATGTATACAATGAGACCATTTACTTTTAAAACAAGGAGGTCACAATCATCATTGACCGTTAGATTTGAAAATGAGTGATTGTGGATGTGCCATTATTTGGGCACAAAGTCCAAAATAAAATTTTTCGAATGTTGTGACACACTTTCATCTATTAGATTTCACATCCATTGGCAAAAAGTGATTGTGATATCCTCGTACTAAAAATAAATAGTCTCATAGAATACAATCCTTTATTCTAATGTGTTTACGTAACTATCCCTTACTAGAAAGAGTTTTCTTTTGAAACTGCAACTTAAATCAAGAAAAACCAGTAAATTGATCCTCTCTCATTTGATGATCATAGATCTGGACAAAAAAAAAAAGGTGGATTTGAAGCTTTAAAAATTGGAAAAGGTTTCTATATTTTCCCTACAACATAGAAGATTTATGCTTCCTCTACCACCCAGCCGTCCAATTTTGATCAAGATAGACACTCACTGTTTGATCTTAGATCCGATGTCTCAAGATATTTTATTTTTAACTTTTTTTTATACAAATTGTATGAATATGAAATTTGGTACGTGTCATCTTCCCATTGGAACGCACCTATAACAAATATTAAAAATAATTTTTCGATAAAATATAATGACCAAAATAACCCTTGAAAATTTCAAGGGTCTTTTGGTCATTTTATTTTTATTGAAATATTTTTTATATATTTTTTGTTACTGCGAGTTTAATAGAGGATTGGACATCCAAAATTTAGTGTGAAAATAGTTTATAGAAAAAAAATTAAAAAATAAAATTGTCTAGAGACATTACATTGTGATTGAGCAATCTTAGCCCTCCATTCAGAACGAACGGTTGGATAAAGGAAAGTATATAAGTTTTATGTTGTAGAAAAAACATAAAAAATTTGTCCTTAAAAATTATCCATCTAATAACTGGACCATCAATTTAGTCAAAAGATATTATACTCCTATGGAAGTATACGGTCTATTACTCCCTCAAGTAGAATCCCATTTAGGATTAATTTGAGGACCCCGAATTTTATAGATGTAACGTCTTCAACTCCAACATTAATCCCAAGAAAATAAAAATTCTAAATGCACCCTCGATGCCCTTGAAAAAAACAATGTCTCAATGAATGAATAGAGACTGTCCTATTTTTAGAGGGTGGATCTAAGCATGAGGAAACTTAAAATTTAAGTCTTTTTCCTTTTGAGAATAATAATTTAGTAATTTTAAAGGGGTTTTCAAAGTTTCAAATCGGTGAAGATTGGAAGAGCCATTTTTAAGCCAAAGAATCAGGCAAATCATTTGGCCTCGGCAAAAATAATTGTTAGAGACTGACTCAAAAACAAGAATTTGCAACCCAATAGAACGCAACTCCCACGGGATATGTTGTTCTTTGATACACTATCTAATCACATTCAAATAATCACCTTTCAAACACCAAGATTCTTACTCTTAAAAAGCTATAGATTATAGGTAAAAATTGCCGGCCCACTCCAATCTCTTAGAACACCTCCTATACCAGCCTTGCCAGCATTCCCAAAAGAACTATCATTAAAGTTGAGTTAAGACAACCTTGAAAAGAGGGAATCCATCAAATCATCGGTGTGCATTTTACAAATCCCATATGAAACAAGTTCCTCAAATTAATTATGAGATCCACCTCGACAATACTCCGCCCCTCTTTTGTAACATCCATCCAACTCCACATTATATGCTTGATATTGTTTAGGATCCTATCAAAAGGTACGTCCCTTCAAAGGTCCTTTTATTGCATTCTTTCCATACTTCCCACATCACAGCTCTTCGCACAACTTTCTATAGTGCCAGTCCGACCTTTGGTAAATTTGACTTATTTTGTTCCATTCTTCTCAGTGTCAAAAAAAAGAGCCAGAGCTTAATTGGTTAGTGCCTCCTAGGTTCAATTCTACCAAGAGCAGACACCTTCTCCCCACTTAATATATATATATATATATATATATATATATATATATATATATATATATTATTTAAATGCCATCAGAAGTTTCCATGTCCAAAACATGTTTTCAATGGGGTTTCGAGTTGGACTTGCAGGAAACTTCATTAAAAAAAAAAAAACCCGACATCATAAAACCCACACCCATAAAAAAAAGGCCGAGCATATCCCAATGTCATTGTAAGAATACATACTTTCGTGAACTTCCCCACCATTTTAGGGTCTCTATCAATATATATCTCTTTTTTTTCCTGTCTTTTTTTTCCTGTCTTTTTTTTAAAATCTCTCTATCAATCTCTCTCTCTGTTACCACCATTTTAGGATCTCTCTCATAAGTTTTCCAATTCTCTGTGTTGGCTCTTTTGGATAATAAGGAATAAAGAAAAGAAGTTCAAAAAAAAAAAATGAAAAAAAAAATAATAGTGAGAAGATAAGAGAGACCACAATATTGGGTATAAAATTCGGAGGGCTCTTATTTTGATTTGTTTTGGGATGAGATTTGGACAAGGTGCCCACCCCTATAATATACAAGTCGCATCTTTAAATTTTGCCAGAAGATGTATTTCAATGTCGGAAACCTCACTATGGGTATTTGAGTATAAGAAACCCTGATTAGGAAATTTAGTGTTTCAAAAGAAAAAAAAAGGCATATAATGAGACCATTTATCCTTGATACAGCGTGGTTACAATTAATCTTGATCATTAGAAGTGAAATTAACTTGTTGCATTTATTCTATTGATCAAGCTCAAAGTTCAAAAGAATTTTTTTTGAACTTTATGACAACCAAGTTATCAGATTTCATGTAGGATGGTCGTAAGTAATTGTGACCTCCTTATACCAGACGCAAATGCCCTCATTGTATATAATCCATTTTCGAAAAGGGTACCAATTGAGCTGATATATAAAAAGTGCGATTTGCATAAAACCTAGACTCTAAACAATCAAATTACAGCCTACCTTCAAATAGTATCAAGAAATGTGGTTTCAATATTGGAAATTTCTGTGATAGCCTTAAACATATTTTCATCTTTATTTATAAAGTTTAAAGCTTCAAAAATAATGTAGATCGACAAATCTATAAAAACTTGAAAATTAATAATCCAAAAACATGTTACTAAATCCATTATTTTCGAAACTTGAAATCCATTTTTTTTTCATATCTATACATCTTGATATTAAGATGATCAATTTACAGATATTTGAGCATCAAAACAACCTCTTCAATTAAACTTTTTAAGGTAGGCTTTAATTTGATTGTTTAGAACCTCAGCTCTATATAAACTTTTCTCATAAATAAATACTTAAAAACTTACAATAGTTCGTCCAAATTACTTGTTACAAGAAACACTTTTTTAAACTTAAAATTTTAATTTTATTTATATCCATACATCTCAAAATCGAGATAATCAATTGAAAGGTTTTCTAACTCCGAAACACTCCATTCCAATATATCTTTGAGGCACGCCTTACTTCCAATGTATAAAGTCATAACCGTATATAAATTTTTTTGCTTTTGATTAACCCATAAACTTTACTTTTCATGATCAAGGAAGAGGCATGGCCCCAATTTGAACCCCTTTTACCTTCTCTGATTGCTTTAATCCAATTCGTTTTTATCTAATTTCCAGTATCAAGGTCCCATCAGTCTCTCTCTCTCCACATCCAACAAAGGAGTTTCTCCCTTCTTTACATGGATACAGGGAGCGTGGGAGAGAGAGAGATTGGGTTTTACGTTGAAAGGAAATGGGGAGAGAGATTGTGTTTTAGGTTAAAAGGAAAAGAAGAAAGAGATTGAGTTTTGGGTTGCAAGGAAAATGAAAGGAAATGGGGAGAGAGAGATTGTGTTTTAGGCTAAAAGGAAAAGAAGAAAGAGATTTGAGTTTTGGGTTGCAAGGAAAATGAAATTGGCTTTCGGGCTGAAAGGAAAAAGAGAGAGAGAGAGATTGGGTTTCCGGTTGAAAAAGAAGAGGTTCTAAGGTCAGGAGTTGGGGCTTTTGGGCCGGCCATGGCCCTATCTGACCCAACCCGACTCAATCTGAAATAAGAACGGTTAGTATCAGTCTATCCCAGACCCGGCCCAAAAGACCGAATCTTGGCCTGAATACAGCCCAACCTAACTCAATCTGAAATAAGAACGGTTAGTATCAGCCTGTCCCAGACCCGGCCCGAAAGACTGAATCTTGGCCTGAATACAGCCCAAATCCCAACCTGGCCCACAGAACCATGGTTCGGGCCAGACCATATGCACTACGGGTTAGGACAAGGAAGTCACAAGACGCGGGTACCATGCTCATATCCAAAAATGCAAGAAAACAAAGCACCAGAAAGCTGCTCAACCCATTAAAGTGGTACACGCATATACATACAAATCTCTCTCTCTCTCTCTCTCTCTCTCTCTCTCTCTCTCTCTCTCTCTCTCTCAGACATACAGGATAGGCACAAATGAAGTTCATGGGGAGCACAGAAGATTAGGATTTGAGAGCACGCTCGAGGAGTAGATTGAGCATGTGTGGTGTAACACTCTGGCACCACTCGAGAAATCGAGAGAGAGAGAAAGAGAGGGAGAATCTCAAATTATGTAAGCAAGCGAACTCAAATTATAAGACAAAACAGATCACAACTAGAGAGAGCCCCATTATGCAACTTCCAACAAGGACACCATGAGACCCATCCATCTACACAGAGATGCAGTCACACTATTTTTTCTTTTTCCTTTTTTTTTTGACACAATGAAATGTAATTCCATCTTCAACTCTCAAAGACCCTGGAGGAACTTACAAAGGCTCTCTTATACATGATAAATTAGAGAGAGGTAAAAGGAAAATAGAGAGAGAGTGTGTGTGCAAGCTTAACCAGTCAATTTTCCCTTTCTAGACACATTCATTACCTGGATAAATTGCATGGGAATTTTTCTGCGCCATTCCTGATGACCTATCCCTGAAACTGTTTCTTCTACTTTGTAAAGAAGAAGAACGAAGGAAACGCAGCAGCATTGAGACCATAGAGAACTAAGGACAGTATCATGGTCGATGAATCTTGAAACCAAATATTCTGGGGACATAGTTCTGTGAGGCCTTCTGTGGCTTCAGGTGACCATATGTCATGAGGAAGAGGTGAGGGAAGGTGGTCCCAAAGTAAGCCCCATCAATATCTAACAGTGATAGTCAAGAAAACTTTGATGATGGAAAGTTCATCAATCACATTCTGCCAAAATGGGATTATGCATGCAAGTTATTGAGAGGATGCAAGTGAATATAGATGAATCTGCAACCCTTCAAAGTGATGCCCATACATCTCTCTCTCTCTCTCTCTCTCTCTCTCTCTCTCTCTCAGGCACACACACACAGGAATTCATGTGTCCAAGCACGTGCATGTGTGGGGTGGGTCTGTGTGTGTGTGTGTGTGTGTGTGTGTGTGTGTGTGTGTGTGTGTGAGAGAGAGAGAGAGAATCTTTAAGGATACTGCCCTGGTACTTTGATCTTGGATAGTAGATGTCCTCACACTTGGGGCAAAAGATTTTCACAGTGCTTGATCTTGGAATATCAGATTGACCAACAGGGAGACAGGGCTGACCGCAGCAGTAAACTCTAGGGCATCTCCCAAAGTCGTAGTTCTTGTACTTGTCAAGCTGTCAATTAAAATTTCAACAACAAAAAGTTATTGTGATAATATATACCCCAGAAATAATGGAACACATTCAAGTTACCAATGATTTGAAAAATGTATTTATCAGTTCAAGGAAAAAAAATTAGGTGTACTTACCATAGCAGACATCCCTTTGCTGGTGAGGATGTATCTTACATGTATCAGGCCATAAAGCATCTCCGCTGCCGACTCCACCAACTCGTTTTGCTCCTCAGTAAACATATCACCTAGATTTATTTTTCCAATAACATATTATTGCTCACAAGCTCTCTTGTCTGAGAAAAAACGTTTACTATCCAAGCACGATCATTGTGTTACTTGGAAGCCATATCTGTTAGATGAGAACTATGTGCGCATATTATCAGCTATGCAGTCATGCATCACAAAGATTTAACAGTACATTATTGCCATGCTCTATAGTTGATGCTCAAACCCAATTCCAAAGAGAGTAGGATCTTCATTTAAAATCTGTGTACATCATTATATCTTATTTGCAAAATAAAACTTTGAAGGCTATATGGGAGAGAAGCGGTCGGGCCACCTATGGAGTCGCAATGCACTCATGTTTTTTGCTGAAGAAAAATTATAATCCATGAATAAGAAATACAACCAAGGTAGGGCCCACTGGTCAACCTCTGAAGCTCTTATCAGATAGGCAGACCATCTCATGATGAATAGGTGGCTGAAGTAGAACAGTTTTTAGAAGAAAATAAGAACTATTTGATAGAAGACGGTCTGCAAACTGATATTAAATAGGTTCATGAAATAAAAGATTGGATGAGCCCAATTATGCTTCTAATTTACTGATAGACCCTACCCCAATGTATTCTTGAACAATATAAATTCCCAGTAGCATGCTGGATTTCCTCCTCTTGATGTAGCGAACTTACCTGTAAATCCCCTTGCTCATGCAAGAGTAGAACATATTGAATCAGGCACCCATATGCGAGTGCTCTATGTGTGTTTGTCTGTCCCATGTCATGCAATGATTTGGGGCTCCACAAGAAGGTAAATGAATATCACCCAGCTGCAGACCCAACCATTACCAGATAAAATAAGATGGCACCAATAAACGTGGCGTAAGCTATAGTATGCTCCGTATGATTATAGGAAAGCTATGGTCAGCAGGCAACATCACCATTCAATCAATTGATGATTCGTGATGGAGAGAGTGCAACATCCCACTGGGGTTACGTTCAGTTCTTATGGGTCTCACCCCCTCCATTAACCATTTCATCAACTAAATGGACATTGATAACATCACAACGATAGTTTTTCAATGATAAGATGGACCATAGTATACTTGTTCTAACACAATATGTTTGACATCTTGACTCTGAGCTTCAAATGATTCCCAAAGCTATGGTCATCACGCTTCCTGGTTCGATCACATCTTCCCATGTAATAGATCTAAAACTTCTAAATTGAGATAACTTTCACCTTGAAAACCATAAAATGCTCCCATCTTTCCATGTTATAGATGTATGTAGCAATGACTTAAAAATTGAACTTCTATAGCCAATTTGCTCGAGTGACACGATAAGGTTCTGACTCTTAAGCAAAGTACAAATCAGACCAAGGAAATTCCAGAACGCTTTGGAGAAGTCAAACTTTGCTAGCACAACATTTTCCTGAATTTTCCAACTCTTTTGAAATTTTCAAAAAATTTCAATGCTCAATCACTAATCAATACACAAGTGAGTCAAAAAGTGGACTCAGTTTTCTTTCGAATGGAATCCCAAGTCAATGGCAGCGCCTAAAATATTAGTAGATAACATGATCAACAGGCAAGGAAGTTTTAGTCTTTATGTCGTAATCTTGCAACATATAGTTAACATAAAAGAAAGGAAAAAACAAAAATATTGAAAAAATCTAGATATATTGTATTATTCTGTTTATTTTTTCCCATAATGAGTATTTGCCACGATCTTCATCTTCTACTCCCTCAATCCCAATCCTCCCCTCAAAACCCATTCTTCTATCCTTTCCTTTTGATATTTTTTCTTCTTTACTAGGGATTTCATCCTTTTATTTACCTCTGCTTCCCATCACAACTTATCCTAATTTGAAGCATCCATCCCTTTTAATTACCACGCATTCTAGGCCCCAAGGATATTAACCGAGCTAATCAGCATCCCTCTCATTCTACGTGCTTAATCTCATGCGCTAGATCTCATTTAGCAGCAACAGACTAAAAGCCACATTAGCCATTTTGGTCAATATCAATATGTTTAGGCCCTCAAAACCTGCTTAAGTCACCTGAACACTATAGTTATCCTCTTTACAATTTTGTCCTCAACAATTGAAACTCAAGGTGATGTTAGTTGCTGGATTCCCATTCCCCAAGCACAAGGAGCCTTCCTTGGCAGCATCTCCTATATTATCTGGTCTTCATTTATACTATTATGTTCTTTTATTGATGAGTCTAAGGCATACATCAAATTTTCCTACGCACTAAAAGATTGGAGTTTTTCACGTATGTCATTTTAAAGCATATATGCACTTCAACTCCAAGATGGGAACATTATGCTTACATTCAACAGGATGGGAGCCATATCCCTTTCCCATTGATTTAAAAGTTCTCCACTATTTTTAGTACCATGTAATTTCATATCAACAATATATCACCATCATTATCATCATCATGGAAAGTTTTGGCAAAGTTTTACGTTAGCTGCTTACCTAACACAACCCACCTCCTTTAACCGGGCTTAGAATGAGTTAAGGGAAAGTTTAAAGTCCTTACGCTTCTATCAACAATGTATATATATATATATATATATATATATATATATATATATATATATATAGGGAAAAGTTTATATAAGGAAATGTAGAATCACAGATGCATCTCAAAAATCTATTGGAAATGTTGTTTTAATATTGAAAAAACTCTCTAATCGATCATCTTGATATCGAGATGCATGAATATGAAAAAAAAAAAAAAAAATTGGTCTTGAAAATAGTGCATCCTGCACTACATTATCTAGACCGTCCATTTTAAAGATTTTCATATATTTATAGATCTACTTGATTTTAACCATTTTTTGGAATTTAAAATTTTCTAATTAGGTATGAAAATAGATTTTAAGATAATACTAAGTATTTTTTACAACAAAATTACATGTTATAATAAAATTTTAAGGTGCGCCTTAATAGGTATGTTTAAGGTTGCAACCTTATAGAAACCACACCTATATATATATATATATATATATATATATATATATATATATGGAAAGGCTGGCGTTAGCCCACTAGCTAACAGCTACAGTGTTAGCCACAACCTCATTTCGTATTCGTGTTAGCCACAACCTCACTTGAAATTTTAGGCATTCATTCTTCTCATCAAGGTGCACCTAACAAAAATAATTTAAAAAAAAAATCATAAAATATAAATTGATCAAAATACCCCTGAAATGTTTCAGGGGTATTTTGGTCAATTTAGTTTTTGCATATTATTGTTTTTATATTTTTATTAGATTCTAATATTTTTAAAAAATAGACGCTCAAAATTTCAAGTGATTTGGATTTGTAGAAAAAAATAAAAATCCAAATACAAAATGAAATTGTGACCATTAGATCGGCCCAGATTCAATCTAGGATGTTGGGCTAACACTACAGCATTACCTAGTGGATTAAGGCCAGCCTTTCCCATATATATATATATATAAAACAACCAAATAAAGGATACTCATACTCTTCTTTATTTGATGAATTTGCATTGGTTTCTAAGGCTGAATTTATGTCAAGAAAATAGATATTGTACACCTCTGCCATTCACAAAGGGCGTCTTCCTGGTCGAAAGTTTGCATACTTGAATTTGTAAGTCTAACTAGATAGCCTAAAACAAAACAAAGAAAAAGAGAGATTTTTGAAGTGTAGTGAACTTCTTTTAGGTTTTGGTAGCCTTTGCACCTAAGTTCCAACTTGCACTAAAAATTATCCAAGTGTGCTTCTCTTGGTTATGCACTAGGTTACATGGATTCTTCAATAAGGGCCCCAAACCCGTGTTGGAGATGTATGGAAACGCGTACGAGTACGGATTATTCTATATTCTTCAAGTTCAACAATACTGGAAAAAACTTGTTTTTGCTATCGATCACATAAATAGAATTAGAATTTATTTAATTCTAACCATGCATTCATTAACAAGCACTAGACTCTTTCATTTTTATGTGAACTGAGAAAAGAAGAACTAGCTATTTCTTTTTCATACTCTGCATTCAATAACAAATATGTAAATATACATATATATATATATATACACAATGTTCTAATGTAACGGTTGTATCATAGTATAATCCAACCACACTTCTATAAAACCATGTTTGGGGTATTTGTATGACCCAAAATTTTGCGCACGCACTCTCTTCATCTCAATAATCAATCCCCAAAAAAGAAAGTTCGATTTGAACCCTAGATATGGTCAAAATGAGTCCCCTCTAACAACGAATACAATGATCTAATGTAACGGTTGTATCATAGTATAATGCAACCACACTTCTATAAAACCATGTTAGTGGATTTGTATGACCCAAAATTTTGCACACACACTCTCTTCATCTCAATAATCAATCCCCAAAAAAAAATTTTGATTTGAACCCTAGATATGATCAAAATGAGTCCCCTCCAACAACGAATCTAGACCATTCATTTGGTGAATTTCAAGATCTTAGCCTTTACAAACTCAAAATTATTTTTTTCTTTTTTAACATTGTTCATCTAATGATAATAAATCCATCTATAAAAATTGAAAATTAAAAAATCGTCTAAGGCCTAGATCTAAGCATCTCAACAAAATGAACAACCTATGTTAATTGAGCTAAAAAAATACATTGGAGGTTGCGTTTTCAAATTTTTATTTTTTGTGATTGTTCATTAGAATGAAAAGAAGGTATATTTTAAAATTTGGAGAAAACAAACGGCCCTATCATGGTTTTTGAACATCGTTGCATAATATTACTATAAAACTGTTGCATGAAATCACTGCCCTATATATATACATATATATATATATCTATATCTATATCTATCTATATATATATATGTATATATATATATATATATATATATATATATATATATATAAAACTCCCATAAACACATTATCCATTCTTATAATCCCTGACCACTTTTCACCCTTCATCCACTCTTCCTCTATCACCTTGTCCATATCAATTTGCTCATTCTCGAGCAATGTTTGCCTTATCCTGACGTGCATATTTCCTCTTATAAACCTCTTCGACTTGGGCAGTTGTTCATTCTTACCACCATCTTGCTCTTTTCTCACATTCATTTACTTGTCAATCAATTTCTTGTTATCAACATGGGTTCCCAAGTTCCCTCAACATCGATGCAAGCCCATTTAACCATCTTACCCACACACAACAAAGGAAGAATAAATTGGGTCAGATAATTTTACATGCATATTATTTATTCAATAAATAAATAAATAAAGGTTTTTATGCTACATAAGAAAAACAATCAAGATAGCAATTTTCAATACAACCAGTCTTAATCACCACCATGTTCACAAGCCTATCTACCACAGGAATCACCTCTTGACCAATTACAGACTTCTTCTTTTTTCCCCCTTTTTGAATGCTAATGCTTTGGCTATGCCCACATGCCTCTCATGAGACCATTCACCATTTAAAAGATATCATTCAAACCCAATGGTGGCAATCATACTACTATTAATCCACTTCAGAGGCGACTTTATAAGTAAAGGTCCCCTTCAACCTTTGGCTTTTAAGCCATTTCATCATTTTTTAACCTTATTTAAAGTTCAATGCTGCATTTACATGACTTTTTTTAACGAATATCCAAACACTCAACATGTGTTCTCAACCTGGTTAAGGACATGGGAATTTTTGAATGCTTTATGCACTAGCATCTGATATTTTTCACTATGGTTAAGGCAATTTTTGGGTGCAAAAAATATGCAAACAACGGCAACTTGGAAGTTGTGAATTGTGATGGTAGTAAGCGAGAAGGCCTGCCACTGAGCATTGTAAAGAAGAGGCTCTGATTGTGAAGTGCCCTAGGTGATGGAGCTCTTGGTTGACTATATCTAGGGCTTTATGCCCTTAGTTGGATTGTGGGAATTTGACTGTTGTCACTTTGTCTATGCATGAATGACTGGCTTAGAAGCCATTTGCGTATACCAAGTTTGACCAATGATACAGAGAAGTAATGAGATGTTGGTTGCCAAGGAGATACCATAAATTTTCTAAAGATACATAATTATATATTGCATGCCTGTATGACACTTGCACAGTTAGTCATGGGATTGAACAGGTTAAATAGCTATCTCAATTTCAAGCATGAAGAACAAGCACGCCTATTTGAAAGTAGAATTTCTCACTCAATTCGATTCGTCAACAGAATCGATATCTGTGAGATTCGAGAGGATGTGAGGGCTTGAGCATACTCATGATCTAAATTAACATCGCTTAGAATAGACTAAACGGTTTCAGTACAGACGAATGTTGAAGGGGAACCTTGCTTATATAGTTGCCTTTGAAGTGGAGTGATAGTAGTATGATCGCCTCCATTGGGATTAGATGATATCTTTTAAATGGTGAATGGTCTCATGAGAGGCGACAGAGCGAATTTAATAGAAAGAATGTTGAAGAGGACCTTTGCTTACAAAGTTGCCTCTGAAGTGGAGTAATAGTAGTATGATTGCCACCATTGGGATTAGACGATATCTTTTAAATGGTGAATGGTCTCATGAGAGGCATGTGAGCACAGCCAAAGCACTAGCATTCAAAAATGGGGAAAAAAGGAGATGAAGAAGTCTGTAATTGGTCAAGAGGTGATTCTTGTGGTAAATAGGCTTGTGAACATGATGATCATTAAAATTGGTTGTACTGGAAATTGTCATCTTGATAGGTTTTCTTATGTAGCATAAAAACCTTTATTCATTTATTTATTGAATAAACATTATGCATGTAAAATTATCTGACCCAGTTTGTTCTTCCTTTGTTGCATGTGGGTAAGATGGTTAAATGGGCTTGCATGGATGTTGAGGGAACTTGGAAACCCATGCCGGTAACAAGAAATTTATTGGAAAAGTAAATGAATGCGAGAAAAAGAACAAGATGGTGGTAATAATGAACAGCTGCCCAAGTTGAAGAGGCTCATAAGAGGAAATATGCACAACAGGATAAGGCAAATGTTGATCGAGAATTAATGAATTGATATGGACAAGGTGAAAGAGAAAGAGTAGATAATGGTGAAAGTGGCCAGGGATTATAAGAATGGATAATGTGTTTGTAAGGGTGGTTGAAAAGTTATTGGTGGATCATGCCTATGTGTTTTTCTCTTTGTAAAAGACAGGTGTTTTTTTTCTTTGTAAAAGTATAGATAATGTTCTGAAATGATCTCGTTGCATGAAATAAGAGAATGTTTTGGCATGTGAAACTTATAAGCTTCTTTAGACTGAAGTATAACCTATATTGCATAGATACAGGTACATGTGTCAGTGTAGGACATGCCTATGGGATGTCTAATTCTTTTAGCCCCCAAAAGTCTCCTATATTATTTGGTCTTCATTTATATTATTATGCTCTTTTATTGATGAGTCTAAGACACGTCAAATTTTCCTATGCACTAAAAGATTGGAGTTTTTCACTAATGTCATTTTAAAGCATATATGCACTTCCAACTCCAAGATAGGAACATTATGCTTACATTCAAAAGGATGGGAGTCGTATCCCTTTCCCATTGATTTAATATTTATCTACTATTTTAATATCATGTAATTTCATATCAACAATATATCACCGTCATTATCATCATCATAGAAAGTTTTGGCAAAGTTATACGTTGGCTGCCTACCTAACACAACCCACTTCCTTTAACCGGGCTTAGAACGGGTTAAGGGAAAGTTTAAGGTCCTTACCCTTTTATCAACAATATATATATATATATATATATATATATAGGGAAAGGCTGGCGTTAGCCCTCTAGCTAACAGCTACAGTATTAGCCACAACCTCATTTTGTATTTGAATTTTCATTTTTTTTTCTACAAATCCAAATCACTTGAAATTTTAGGCGTTAATTCTTCTCATCAAGATCTACCTAATAAAAATATTAAAAAAAGAACTCGTTAAATATAAATTGACCAAAATACCCCTGAAATGTTTTGGGGGTATTTTGGTCATTTTTTTTTCATATTATTGTTTTTGTATTTTTATTAGATTCTAATATTTTTAAAGAATAGATGCTCAAAATTTCAAGTGATTTGGATTTGTAAAAAAGAAAATAAAAATTCAAATACGAAATGGAATTGTGACCATTGGATCGGCCCAGATTCAATCTTTGATGAATTTGCATTAGTTTCTAGAGCTGAATTTATGTCAAGTAATAAATATTGTACACCTCTATCACTCACAAAGGGCATCTTCATGATTGAAAGTTTGCATATTTGAATTTGTAAGTCTAACTAGATCGCCTAAACAAAACAAAGAAAAAGAGAGATTTTTGAAGTGCAGTGAACTTCTTCTAGGTTTTACTAGCCTTTGCACCTGGGTTCCAACTTGCACTAAAAATTGTCCAAGTGTGCAAGGATTCTTCTAAAAGGGCCCCATACCGGTGTCGGAGATGTATGGAAATGCGTACAGGTACAGATTATTCTATATTCTTCAAGTTCAAAAATACTAGAAAGAACTTGTTTTTGCTATCGGTCACATAAATAGAGTTAGAATTTATTTAATTCTAGCCATGCATTCATTAACAAGCACTAGACTCTTTCATTTTTATGTAAATTGACTTCGTTGGGGCCTAAGAAGTTTGAATTTGTAACAAGCACTAGACTCTTTCAATGGAGGGTGATGCGTTTAACATCATAACAGTGGGGGCTTAAAAAGTTTCAATCAATCTTGGGGGCAAAACCTAATAGTGGAGGGTGATGCATTTAACATCATAACATGGGCAACCGGGAGATCTACACCTCTATGGTATCTTGCTTCGATTTTTTATGAGATTGCATACACCTGCAGGGATATGGCCATCTTTTGTATGCATAGCTCGAGGACGTCAAACGAGTTCGCCGATCTCCTGGCGAAGGACGAGGCTAGGGCCCATGAAGAAGATCAAACCCGATCCATCTCCTTTTTTGCTCTGGACCGCAGAGGATACACTTAGAAGAATATCTTACTGGATACGGGTAACCATATAAGCCCATTTTTTGTAAACTCATTGTAAACCGATTATAAGGTGGCAACCTTATAAGCCCATTTTTTGTACAGGGTCTGTTGACCTATATTTTACCGAGAGTCCCGCCTAGAGGGTACTCTCGGATTAACCCAAAACTGTACTCCATCTCTTTATAGCAATACAAAAGTTAACATTTATAAAAAAAAAAAAACTTGCTATTTCTTTTTCATACTCTGCATTCAATAACATTTATATATATATAAAAAAAAAATTGTCACCGAATTCTACGTTTGGGGGCTCAAGGAATCAGACACCCCATAGCCATGTCCTACACTGACACGCATACATGTATTCATGCAACATAGGTTATGCTCCAGTCTAAAAAAACCTATTAAGTTTCACATGCCAAAACATTTTCTTATTTCATGCAACGAGATCATTTCATAACATTATCCCTACTTTTGTAAAGAAAAACACACGTCTTTTACAAAGAGAAAAGCACATATACATGATCCACCAATAACTTTTCAACCACCCCCACAAACACATTATCCATTCTTATAATCCCTAGCCACTTTTCACCCTTCATCCACTCTTCCTCTATCACCTTGTCCATATCAATTCACTCATTCTCAATCAACATTTGCCTTATCCTGACATGCAAATTCCCTTTTATGAACCTCTTCAACTTGGGCAGTTGTTCATTATTACCACCATCTTGTTCTTTTTCTCGCATTCATTTACTTTTCCAATAAATTTCTTGTTACCAGCATGGGTTCCCAAGTTCCCTCAACATCCATGCAAAGCTCATTTAACCATCTTACCCACACGAAAAAAAAGGAAGAACATACTGGGTCAGACAATTTTACATGCATATTATTTATTCAATAAATAAATGAATAAAGGCTTTTATGCTACAAAAGAAAACCAGTCAAGATGGCAATATTCAGTACAACCAGTCTTAATCACCATCATGTTCACAAGCCTTCTACCACTGGAACCACCTCTTGACCAATTACAAACTTTTTCTTGTTTTTTCCCTTTTCTGACTGCTAATGCTTTGACCATGCCCACATGCCTCTCACTAAGACTATTCACCATTTAAAACATATCATCTTCATGAGTATGCCCAAGCCCTAACATCCTCTCGAATCTCAATTATGTTGACCAATCGAGTTGAGTGAGAAATTCTACTTTCAAATAGGCATACATGTTCTTCATGCTCGAAATTGAGATGGCTATTTAACCTGTTCAATCCCATGACTAATTGTGCAAGTGTCATTCAAGCATGCAATATATAATTATGTATCTTTGGAAAATTTATGGCATCTCCTTGGCAACCAACATCTCATTACTTCTTTGCATCATTGGTCAAACTTGGTATACGCAAATGGCTTCTAAGCCAGTCATTCACGCACAGACAAAGTGACAACAGACAAATTCCCACAATTGAACTAAGAGCATAAATCAAAAATCAATAGATACAGTCAACCAAGAGCTCTAGCACCCAAGGCACTTCACCATCAGAGCCTCTTATTTACAATGCTCAGAGGCAGGCCTCCTCACTCACTACCATCACAACTTCCAGGTTGCCGCTGTTTGCATATTTTTTGCACCCAAAAATTGCCTGAACCAAAGTGAAAAGTTGCAGATGCCAGTGCATAAAGAATTCAAAATTCCCATGTCCTTAACCAGGGTGAGAACACACGTTGAGTGTTTGGATATCAGATCAAGAAAGTCATGTAAATGAAGCACTGAACTTTAAATAAGGTTCAAAAATGATGAAATGGCTTAAAAGCCAAAGGTTGATGGTAACGCAATGACTCCAAGAAAAATTTAAAATCACCAAGATTCATAAGTTTTAACCGCGATGCAAACTAAGAACATCTCCAAATCTGCAATTCATGGCCAATCTTCAACGAAATCAAGCCCCAGTATATTAAATCACCTTTGCCAATATCTCAAATGTAACCAAAAGGCAAAGCATAAACAAATCCGAACAGAAAGTTCAGAACATCCAAAGTTCTGTTGAACCATGGCAAGCACAATGTAACTCTTGATCATGGTGAGATGCTGGTGCTTTATATTTTGATGCACATAGTCCCGATATTAAACGAGACACATTGTAATGATTTGAATATCTTTCTACGCATCGCATCCACACTAGAGTGTAAACTCTATATAACATAATTAGTAAGATGATAATGGAAGTGTCCACTTCTCTGTGGAAGTTGGACAAATGTACCCCTTCCCTACAATGATTACAATACATGTTCTATCCAAATGATTTGAATTTCTTTGAACAGAACAAAGAGAGGAGACAACAAGACAACTAGACAAGCGAAGAAAAAACAAAAGAGCAGGCAGCGTACTAAAAAGGGAGAACAGAAATTTGAGAAAAAAGAGGAATACACAATAAGCAACTATGAGTTTACTACAGGAACAAGGTAACTTGAGCAGTAAATCTCCCTTTACAATTTCCCATATAAAATATTTGCATTTTCCATTGATTTTGAGAATCAGATGTTTTCTGGATCAAACAATTTGTAACCCACGTAATTAACAGAACTACAAGTGTTCTTGGAGAATGTGCCCCATTGTGGAAACAAGTGAAGTTGGATGCTTAGCCAATTAAGTTCTTTGCTCCACTCCTTTATAGTGAGAACCTAATTTCCTAGCAAACGGAAGCCAGATCACTGATGTCATCAAATCTGAACACAAGATAGCCTTTGTTATCACTCAAATGGCCATCAAGTGATCCACTTTTGAGTTCATTTGTACACAAAAAGAAAGGAAAATATAACGACTAGAATTTTCGAGTCATGTAAAAACTATCAAGACAAAATTTCTTCTAGAGGAGTTCATGGATAGCCAGAGAAGATATATGGGATCGCTCTAACAGAAAATCGAGTGACGGACAAACTTGCTAAACGAGGATTTTATGCGACACAGAGGACATCTAAAGACATTAGACTTTCAAGCAAACATATATGTGTTCTATCATCATTTTTTACTATAGAATCCTTGGTTACATTCTCAAAAACAAATTGAAACCATCTTTATCGACAACAGAATATATAGTGCATCATCTACCAATACCATATGCAATGGAATGGTTTATGTTCAACTAAAACCATGACTAAAGGGAATAAAGTTTAAAACATAGTTGAAATTTAAGAATAAGCAAAATCAGTGAGAAGCTAATCCAACCAAAAGAAAGGTGAGACGTGAATCTTTCTCATATACAGCTTTTGATATTTCACTTTAATGATAATGCAGTGTTTGAGGTAAATCTTTAAATAAATGACCAGGTAACAGGACTATGAAGGATGAACCAGCTACAGTTACGGCTATATAGCAACCTTTTGGAAAATAAAAAATTCATGGGAAAGCAAACAACAAAACAGGAGAGCAAGATTCCTATTTTCTTAACAAAAGATGGGTCTTTTACCATGAGAGGACTCCACATCTAAAATTAGATCAAGTGCATATTCATAATAAGGAACTTGACTGCTCAGTCCGCATAGATTAAAATCATCTTGGATGTACTCGTCGTCAACTTCACAGAAGAACTCGTTCCCCCTCAGATTACAAAACCATGATATCCAAGATGTGTCATCCCCATCTGAACCACTAACATCTGACTCTTCACTATCAGTTTCAGATTCTTCTGCAAGTAAAAGAGAGATAAGAAAAGATCACAATAAATCAATGGCATTATTGAAAATCCCTATAACTACAGGGTTTAATACACATTAGACAACTCATGAAACATTTAGATGAAGCCAATATCACTCATGCACATAAAGGGAAAAACAGAAAAAAAAAACTAAACACAAAGCTGCTAAAACTCTAGTTTGACAAGACAAATAAAAACAATCCATCCTACTTCCGAATAAAATATTCACAAAAATTATGAAGCCATCTGACCCCTCAAATTTATCAAGTACCCTAAGCTGCTTCCCATAGAATTATTTTCTAAGATAAGATTGTATGCTCTCTATTGAAGAGTTTTTCTTTTTCAATAATATAGTTAGCATTTTATCGAAGAGTTAAGACAACAATATGAGAATGAACTACTTAATATACATGGACTATTTTATCAAAACGGTATTTAGTTATAAGAACCATTGAAACAATCCGAGTTAGCTTCCAGAGTAATCTGTATTGCCTGTCTCATCAGACTTTACATATTACAGCAACTGGTTTAGAAGTAGAATCTGCTGATCAGAAATGTACAACAACCTAGTAACTTATAATTCAAACTCGATTTTCTGACCTTCCCCAACTAGTCAACCGGAACCATAACTGAATCATCTAAAACAAGCAAGAAATTTAAGAAATTTTCCAATTACACCTAATTATAGATAACCTGCAATTGTTGCTGACAAGTGGCCCACAATTTGCAACTTGATGAAGAACTACAAAATTTAACTAGATTTTATATGGATGCAGAGAATTTTACAAACAATAATAACACAGCAGTTTATTTCAAATGGCACGAGAGCAAACAGGGTGAGGACCTTAAACTTTCCCCTAACCCATCCCAAGCTTGGGTACAGGAGGTGGGTTGTATAGGTAGGAAGCCAACACAAAACTTTGCCAAAACTTTCCATAAATCTTGAATTCAAGGAATGCAAAAGCTACAGATGATGCGGATGCTGGAGATTGACACCTCCTGATTTCTTTTAAATGCCCTCCTTCATTATTATCCACTTTCCAAGGGTATTTTGTCTGACTGCAAGCCCACCTGCAGATACCAAGTGATAATATACCAAAAATCACACTAGAGGACACAAAACATTGACAATCAGGGGAGCTGGGAAAAGTGAAGGAGAATCTTCAAGGCCATGAAGCAAAGCTCTCACTCTATCTCCGTATCATCCCATGATGTCAACAGGCCCAAACAAATGTGTCTCCTATCCTCCATCCACCCTGGATAGCTCTATGTTCCCCTAGAATTGCTTTCCTTGAGCTTTGGGTAGCAGTAGCCTTTACTGATCCAAGGTACTTAGCATGTCAGTTAGGTCAGTAATTTTAATTCCAATTCCTAAAATAGGCCCCCAGCTCTAAGTCAAATGGTTCTGAAACAAAAGCGGGCTCCACAGGACAACAAAATCCCTGACACCATATATCAGTCTCTTATGTGGGTCTCAGACTCTCAGCAAACTAACTTCAGTTCCCAACCTAGACCACCAGTCATGAAGCCCACAATTATGAAACTAAGGGCCTACATGGTCATAGAATCTGGGGGAATTTATGAGCCCCAAGTTCCCTAAGCCTCAGTTAATATGTATCAGCATGTTTATAATCATGTTGCTTCCTTCTTTTCAAATAATCAAAAGATGGTTCGGGGTCATCTTCCAAAGAATGTAATCTCTTGCAGCAGGAAACCACACCTGTAATCATACGGCGTACCATCGATTCTGGTAAAACCCATAGAATTTCAAACAGTTAGGGAGAATTCCCAAGTTCACTGAAATTCATTTTTATTTTCTGTAAGGAAAAGACTTTAATGACAAGATAAAACAAACCACAAAAAAAATGACATATATTGCATATGGTACATGTAGAAAGCTTTGCTCTATGGGGTAGAATGTTGGGCAAACAAAAAACAATATACCCATAGAAAGAGTGTAGCGGAGATGAGGATGTTCAGATGGATGAGTGGCAGGACAAGAAGGGATAAAATTCGAAATGAATCTATTCGAGAGAATTTAGGAATGGCACCAAGAGGCGATAAATTGAGAAAGAGTAGACTTAGGTGGGTTGGCCATGTGTGGCGCCAACCAAGTACAGCACCTGTTAGGAGGTGCAAGTTAGTTCAAGTGGAAAGACAGAAAAGGGCAAGGGATAGGCCCAAAAGAACATGGTTGGAAGAAGTCAGAAAAGATATGGGGACTTGTGGCCTCACATAGGATATGGCCTTTAATAGAGCAGAATGGAGGATTCATGTAGCCAACCCCAATTAATTGGAAAAAGGCCAAAATGATGATGATGAACATGTAGAAAGCACTTTTGACCATGTGGTTGAAAGTTGAGACAACACTTAGCTGAAATGGGGAGCACATACAACCTTTAAGATTGCAAGTGAACTCCATAACCTCACTAATAAAATACTCAAGATCAAATTGGAGATAAAAAAAATTGAGCCACTTGGGTCCCAGGCCAAGCCTACAAAGATATACTTTGTTTTGACAATTGCTCAATTCATTTCCCATGGAGTGGTCATCCAACATTGGGTAACCATGAAGTGGACTATGCAGCGTGATTCTCATATGTGGCTTGCACAAAACGACTTTTGAAACTTTTTAGCCTCCCCTCTACTTAGAGTCATGAACCAGTGAAGTGCTCTCCTCTTTAAGCACAACCCAACCACGCCAACAAGAATCTTGTATAAAATAATTTTACATTAACCATCACAATGGAAATCTGTTAGGGCCATCATTAAGGAGCCAACAAAAAAAGACAAATGAAGAGATACTGATGATCCTCAAAATTCAGGAAGTTCATGATGGGACAAGAGATTCTAGAGGAGCAAATACTATAATGAGTAGCCCCAATCTTTTGCATGAGACCAAATTCCTACTATAAGGTGAGGTGAATAGATCATTTGAAACCCTACTTTCTTCAAAAAACATATGGTCAAAACAAATACAAACCCCTACACTCGATAAGTACATATTACTTACCATTGCAAGCTAAGATCATGTAAATTAAGAAATCAAATAGTTATAATACTTCTATAAACTGACCCAAGAACAGCATTATGACCTATGAGTGTGTGTTCAGCTGAGAAGTACCAGTCCAAATTTTTCTTACGAAAGACTAGCAAGTAACATGCATGTGAGCACATGATACACCACTCCTCCCATTTCAAGGCAACATTCATGACATGTTGTATACTCATATTCTACAAGACAATTTACAAAATTGGAGGTACAGATATCTCATAACCATGCAAAACACGAGTACTTACAATTACATAGACAAATCATATCAATTTCAGCAAGATCATTTGTTATAAATATGATAATTGGCGGGCCAGGAAGGTCCAACATACTAGCCAAGTGAAATGCCTACACATAGGCTTTTAAAGTTTCTCCCATCCTTCCTTGAAACCAAAATTTCCTCATGTTGCATTTGAACCCTCAACCGCAGGCCTATAGGAACTCAACACAAAGAAGACAGTGCAATAGCAAACTGAGACTTGCTAGGCGGAGAGAACATCTTAAGATAAGCAGCTTTTTAGCATTGTTTATCATTAGAACCATCTCCAAGTTTGTCATTAAATTTAAAGCGCTGGAAGCAAGGGGCAAGGAGGATGGCGCAGCGAAAATTAAGAGAAATTAGAGTTAAGAGAAGAAAGTTTCAGACACAAACTCAAAAAACATACTCACAAGCTTGAAAATAGAGAAAACCAGTAACTAGATATATGTTCTCTCATGAAGCACGATTTTGTTCTGCAATTTAAAAAAAAAATATCTAAATTTTCAGCAGCCCACCTGAGCACCTACTATCCATCTTTTATACACAAAAAACTAAGTAAAATAAAACAACTAAAGCTAAGCCCTTTCCTAAAATGAAAACTACCAAATTAAGACTCCCATCCCCCAAGGAGTCACAAGCCTAATTCAATTCCCTATTCTAGTACGTGAATTCTTCATCAAAATCCCACAATTCTAGGACTCACGTGTGAATCCCAGTTAGTACGGAAATATAGCACTAATAAAAGATTGCTCTACATGAAAATTATGAAATAGAAGTACCAAATAAATAAAACAATGTCAAAGTCAAGGGTGCATCATGCCCCCTTGCCAAAAAGAACTCGAATTTCGTGAGTTTGTTGAATCATACTCTTCAAGAATGTTCTCATCAGTAGCGCCCTCAGATCGACTTCTGAAATCCATGTGCTCAGTAAGTGACGTTTTCCCACTCACTGAATAAGAAACTTTTGAGTTCACCTCCATGATTCATGAGGGCATCAACATCAAATCTCCGCTGCATTTTATCGTTAGGACCTTGACGGATAAGAAATACCAAAAAAGAGTGCACTTTTGATATCTTGGGTCGATAATCCAAGAAAATGGAAGGATTGAAAAAATGTCGCACATAGGGTGGGCGAGGTGGAGATGTGTAACCGGAGTTTTATGTGATCATCGAATACCAATAAAGTTGAAGGACAGTTATGAGATCAGCTTTGCCTTATGGGGCGGAATGTTGAGCGGTCAAGAAACAACATACCCATAGGATGTGTAGCTAACTTGAGAATGTTGAGATGGATGAGTGGCAAGACAAAAAGGATAGAATTCAAAATAAATACATTGAGGAGAACTTAGGTGTAGCTCCAATAGACAATGAGATGAGAGAAAGTAGAATTAGGTGGGTTGGCCATGTGCAGCGCAAACCCAGTGTAGCACCTCTTATGAGTTGAGGTAGTTTAAGTGGAGGGCACAAAAAGGACAAGGGGCAGATTCAAAAGGACATGGTTAGAAGTAGTGAGAAAAGAAATGGGACTCGTGGCCGTACTGAGGATATGACCCTTGATAGAGCAAAATGCGAACTAGGATTCGTGTAGCCGACCCCAAATAGTTAGAAAAATGCTCTGATGGTGATCTTCTCATGGACCTATGTATGTAATCCAGGCACTTGCACAGCATAAATCTTACCATCATCACTAAACCTGCCTTCAATTGGCAAAGTCATCAATCAAGAACTTAAGTAGGTTTATGTTCATAAGCTACCTCAAAAGAAGTCTCTTGCCAATAGGCACCGAATCTTATGATCCTTGCACAAGGATCCTCTTTTTTAATTCCAATTTAGTAGCCAATGAAATTGGAATAGGGAACATGCACATGTTATAGGTAGGTAGATTTGACAGTACGGACTTGATTGAAGTGAATCAAGTAATCCGTCCACCAATTGAAAAATATCTTGTTTCCACAAGTTTAACTTCCCATATATTCTTTTCAATTACCCCATCCCATAATCTCTTACCAGGTTTGCCTACAGATAAAGGTAAACATAGATATTGCTTGGTAAGCGCTCTGTTTTACATCCAAGATATTTCAAATTTTCCCTTCAATCTTTATTGCCAGCAACTTTGTTTATATCGTATTCGCTCACAATGTACAAATATCTCAAAGCATCTTAAAAAATAGCCAAAGGTTCCTCATCGGACCTTCATTTGCATCATAAGATATTAATGCCTCATCAGCGTACTTGAAATGGGACACATGGCCACTATAGGAAAATTTAAAACTAGAAAGCGGTTAATCCTCATGGATTCCTTGCAACGTACAAGCTAAAAGCTTCCCAAACTATAGTAAGGAGAAAACGAGACAAAGAGATTTGTTGTCTAGTTCCCCTCATACCCCAAAAATAGCCCTTCAGGGTCCCATTCACATGCACAAAGAAATAGACTAATGAACTTTGCCTATAATCTCCATCTATTTTTGGTCTTAGCCAATCTTATCAGATTTGCTTCATAAGCCTCTTTATTTTTGCATAAAAGGGAAGCAATTCAGTCAATTCTGGGGAAGTCATCAAGTATATTTACTAACATACAAAATTTTAAATAACATAATGATAATATTAGAATAAATTACTAATTAAAGCATATTATCAATCAAGTTTGGGGAAGTCTTCAAGTATATTTACAAACATACAAAAGTTTAAATAACATAAGGATAGTATTGGAATAAATTATTAATTAAAGCATATTATCAATCAAGTAAAATGTTTTAAATTTAATTATCAATTTTAAAAATAAAAAAAAATACTTTTCTGTGCTAGAAATTTTGATTTCAATTATTGTCCTTTTATTCATTTAGGGAGGGAGGAAGTACAGTATTCTCCCTCTAGAAGTATCAATAGTAGACTCTCTATAAAAGTATCTCTAGTAGAAATGTGTTTCCCTCTCTGAAAAGAAGTACTCACACAGCCTGTAACATGGTACACATAGTATCTCACTAACTTTCCTGAAATACAACATGGTACACATGCCATATCACAATTATTATTATGTATAAAGACGTGAAACTGCTAAATCAAGTTGCTTCAAATGGAGTATACAAACTAAGATGTAAACTGAAGCAGATGAAAGAGAAAGTAACAATAGAAGCATAAAAAGGTGGGGGACCCAGATCCACAATGAGGCCCCTTCCTCAAGTAACCACACGAGCTAATGAGTTACCAAGGTCACTGCCTAATATCAGTACATGATTGAAGCTCACTTTAGGATCTTGGCAAAGTGTCTAACCATCATGGGTAACTTTCCTTCACCTTCAACCAGTAGCAACTTAAGAAAGACTGGAAGAATACGAGAAATCCCATGAGAACTGCTAGGGCGTCGGTCCTATTAGCATCTCCATACCTGCTGATCCTGCGTGCGCAACTAAAGTCACCCCCAAATGGTCTCTAATTGCTCGCATACACCCAAGGGGCCAGGATGCCCAACATGCTTCCATAAAATTAAGTTTCAGAACCTCAAGTGGAGGCTTACTCCATGAGACATAAATAGGGTGCTCCAGCACCCAACTTCACCACTCGATTCCATCCTATCACCAAATAGAAAACTTGGGGGACTTGGAATTCCTTTCTAATTAAAGTGCATAATATAATCATATTCCTAACTCAGCTCCCTACTTTTGTAGCTTTTGAATGCTTGCCCTCAAAAATACTTATATTCGATCTAACCATGGCTACTAAATTCATTTCACTTTAGGTGAATCACCCGATGTTCCGGTTGGGCAACTCAACCAAAATGAAGCAAAGAGTATAACAAAATCTTCAAATTTTGGTTGACTTCTTTAAAATATGACTTGTATGAGAAAAGATAAAGTGTCACATGCCCTATGTATCAAGTGGAAATTTCAGGAAAAAAAAAATTGACATACCATGCATAACATGTGACAAGCCATACAGGTATTCTTTATAGAGAGGAAAACATGTACTATAGGTAAAAGATGTACTGTAGATATACTATATATAGTTTTAGAGAGAGAAGACCATAAAGAAAAACGTACTTTCTCTAAATAAATAGAAGGAGAATAATTGAGATAAAAAAAAAATTAAACTAATTAAATCAAAACCTTTCTAGGTGTAAAAAAGTATTTGAGTGCATAAAAAGTCAAATTCATAAAAAAATATAAAGTGATAATTTGCTTTGAAATTTTATAATTTCTTTTAATATTGTCCTCATACAACCCTAAATGACCCTAGAGAAGGAGAACTGATAAGTAAGTTGTCAGTTGTCTCTTTATCGTCTCGGCACATGAAACAAATATTGGGGAGTTGTATACCTCTATACTTCAGGTGATCTCCTGTGCAAGCTTTGTCTAAGATTATCAACCGTCAAAGCACAACACTTGAGATGCGGCAGGAATATCCCACACCAACTGTCCTTTGGAGCAGACCAAACCCCTTGGGATAGGGCACAAGCATTTGATTGCACAAAGAATTCCCCTTAAGAGCCATATCACTACATAAGTTTGTCAAGGCCATGTCTAGGCATATATGATTTCAAAAGTACAAGAGTATACATAATTCCCCACGCAACCCTGTGAATGGCTCTTCCATAGCAATCACAAACTCACCTCTTGTGCATGGGCCACACGAAAAAAATTAGGAACCACTCTTGGAAGAATGTGCGGCCAATCTATTAATTACACCACAACAAAGTCCAACCATCCACCCAGATCTGATCCCAAACCCTTGAAATGATTGGACAACATGCTTTTCCCAAAAAAAGCAGAAATATTTTCATAATCCTTATTTCTTTATTTTTGATATGTTGTAGTTACAAAATAAATGTTTTTTCAGCTGACAGTCATTAAATAAAATTATGTTACGTGCTTTATTTTTTAAAGAAGTTAAAGAATCATGACACGTCATTTTAAAACTCTTTCACTACCCCTGTTTAAGTATTTTTTCTCTCTGTACCTTATGTTTCCATAATTCTCATTTTCTGTGATTTATTCGGCACTTTCTACAGTTCTAAGTTAACAAAAAAAGGCATATCTTACCTTTAAATTATACTCCTGCTGTCCTGCACAACTAAATTAATTGACTCAAACAACTCACAGTCAAGTCAACTAAACCTTCCAACACCTTAACATGGAATTTAAAATCCGAAACCATGGCTCAAGGGTCACAACATTCAAGCAAAGCCATAAAGCCCCGCACCAGGAACAAGCAATCTATGGAAGTACTCTGGCCATCTTTCTATCCTCTACTCTAAACTTCCGATAGTTTTGGACCATCAAACCCTAGCTAATTACTTTTATAGTGGATACCCTAGAGTTCAAACCCGACCCTCCATTAATGACTATCTTTCATCCGTACCCTTCTCAATCCCTCCATTTTCAGCTAAATCATTGGGGCAATCCTCATGCCCATCTAAAAAGCTAATATAGAACTCTTTCCCTCCTCCCTTGCTACCAAAATCTTCTACTTCTACTATCAGTGAAGTGATCCCTTGCTCGTCCCTAAACCAATAATGTACATGTCCAACAGGGTCTTGTTCATCAATCTCAATAGCCATATACACATGCTCCCATGAAATCATATAACAACGCTTGCAGATCTCCACTCATTTTATCATCCATAAAATTTCGAACCGTGTGTGTTTGTTTGTTCACTCACACGCATGCATCAAAAGACACATGTTAGAATGAACATATAGATACAAACTTATGTTCTATTCATGTGCATGTGCACCCTATACAAAGACAGGGGGAAAAGAGAATAAAACTGGAGTCATTAAATGCTTAAGAAAATAGCAACAGTTTCACCACTGCATGTAAGACATGTGAAGCCCTGAAACTTGATCAAAGAAACTTGATCGAGAAACCATTTGAACAATTTTCCAGCATAAAGACTCTTGCAGAACTTATAAACTTATAAGAAGGCAAAACAACAAGCATAAAGCTGCTAGACAATATAACATATGAGTTACATTACTACAAAAAACAAAAGCATAGATGATATATGGCACAGTAATTTTACAGTGTGCAGTGACATAAAAAATGTTACACCCCATGAAAGTTTATATTATACAAAACAATGTGAACAATACTAAAGTGGACTATGGAAAATAATTGAACGATACTTTGTAGTCATATAGGACATGTGGATCATTTATTCAAGCATGGTTATATAAGAAATGAAACAACATTGAGTATCTAAAAGCATCATACGTGACTTTTGAATCATTCATATAATGGAATAAGCTTCTTGTCATTCAGTGTCCAAGCGTCTAATATCTCACTAAGCAGTAAAATCACACAAGGGTAATAAAACAAGTCCCCAAATCTAGTTGTGACATGCTCACAACATCTACACCATGGCGAATACCTAATATCATAACGTAGTAAAGCATTCGAAATCAACAAAACTCTGATATGATGTAAAAAAAAAGCTGATTGTTTATTTAACTGTAAGCCCTGTACAAATACAAATGGCTCAATGATTTAACAAATTTCCCTATTCAATATCCACACTACACAAACTGGGAAACTTGAAAAAAGGGATAGTTGCGCAGATAATGAACAATGTATCACTATGACAAACTATAAACCAAATGTTGTTTTACCTGCCACCCCTACATTAACTCTAGCCACATTCATTTCAGCCTGAAATCAACTACTATTTTTCCTAGCCCACAAACAACAAACGTAAATTCAATCAAAGAAAATGAATCCTTCAATAATATACAAGGCAGGCCACAAACACTTGACAGAGAACAATAGCAGAACAAATTGAAAGTCCAAACCATCGATTGAAAAATAAATATATTGAAATTGCAAACACAAAATCATATTCAAAGCAAACTCGGTTAAAAGAAATCTCCAGTAAAACTGACATCGAAAAACAAATATATTGACAAAGGCATCATAGAACAGATTAGCCCATTCAGCAAAGGAGAGAATAACCAAGCAAACCAACATAATGAATGCAAAATGAGGTCACCCATTAAATGAAACACAGAAGTAACCAAATATTCAAAGACAACCAAGAGAAAAGGGAGACCCCCATTTAAGGAACCAGAAATAAACAAACCAAAATACCAAACAAGCCAAACGATCAACAAGCACCAACCATCTGAGCACTTGGTTTTAGAGAGAGCTGAGCCTCTAGGATCTGAGGGTGGGTGTTTCGAAGCCGAAGAGGTAGAGGGAATGGAGAGGCGATCCTTTTCCTTATCCTTCTCTCTGCCATTGTTGAGACCCTTCGAGGTAGAGGGCGAAGACTTCTCTAGGTGTTTATCGAGAGCATCATTGATCCTCTTCCTATCAAGAGGAAGGCTGCTGAGCTCTGACTTAGAGATCCCCGTTGCTCTACCTTCAGATCGATCCAGACTCCTCTCTTTGTACATAGTCCTCTCTCTCTTCTTCTTCCTCTCACTAAGAATCACCCCCTCCAAAACCCTCACCCCACATGCTATTCCACGCCCCTACACCATGAAAACACCATCACCACCACTCTTCTCGGAGATCTGAAGAAAACCGACAAGCCAGAAATGAGCAATCGGCTGTCCGAGACTTGGAAAAGGACAGAGAATGAAAGATAGAGACAAGGTTGCGACGGACAATTGGATGGATTCTAGAGAGAGGAAGAGATGGGTTTTATAGAGAGAGAGAGAGAGGACTGGGTGGTGGCGTACCTGTGCGTGCTGGAGCAGAAGAGGGAGGAGGCTTTTGTGGAGCTCGGGACAAATTGCAAAAAATCAAAAGACAGCGAACCCCTCCCCTCTCTCTCTCTCTCATTCTCTCTCGCGTTTGTTCTCTGATTCTCTCTCTTAACCTGGCGGGTTCGATACCTTCAAAGATACCGCAGAGGGCCACTAGCCGAACCGCACCCAGGTGGCCTAGGTTCAAAGGCCGTGTCTCTCTCTCTCATCATCCTCTTACACTTCTTTCTCTCTCTAGCTGAGTCTCTATGATCATCCTCTTATATCTCTCTCTAGCCCCCTTCTTACCCCTCTCTCTCTCTAGCCCCCCTTCTAACCTCTCTCTCTCTAGCCCCCCTTCTAACCTCTCTCTCTCTAGCCCCCCTTCTTACCTCTCTCTCTCTAGCCCCCCTTCTTACCTCTCTCTCTTTAG
Organism: Amborella trichopoda; assembly: GCF_054954075.1. NCBI lineage: Eukaryota > Viridiplantae > Streptophyta > Magnoliopsida > Amborellales > Amborellaceae > Amborella > Amborella trichopoda. Next base: position 49,966,081 of record NC_142338.1, on the reverse strand, counting down.
CCCCCTTCTCTCTAATCATCCTCTTATACCTCTCTCTTTCTAGTCCCCCCTTCTTACCTCTCTCTCTCTAGCCCCCTTCTTACCTCTCTCTCTAACCCCCTTCTCTCCAATCATCCTCTTACACCTCTCTCACTCTAGCCCCCCTTCTTACCCCTCTCTCTCTAGCACCCTTCTTACCTCTCTCTCTCTAGCCCCCCTTCTTACCTCTCTCTCTCTCTAGCCCCCTTCTCCCTAATCATCCTCTTACACCTCTCTTTCTCTCTAGCCCCTCTCCCTATCTCCCTAAATAATATCTAACTGGGGGTTCAAATTTTATTTACTCTTTACTTCCAACATATTTGAGGAGTGTTCCAATTTTCTTATATAGATTGATTATCTTAGGGTTGGCCTCTATTTTCTTCTCTACCTTGGCAGTATTCATATTTATATGGTCATTTTTTTGGGAAATTGGTTTGGATCAATGGTTTAAAAACCGGATCGGTGATCCGGATCGGGCTTTTCAAAAATCGATCCGGATCTGTGAATCGGCGATCCGGATCTGAATTGGGTGAATCGGTCAGAATAAAGCTTCAAAAAAATCCGAAAAAATTATTAAAATTCATTATAAATATTGGTTTTTAGGAATTCAATAAAAAATGAGGGTACTCCATTAAGAATTTTCATATTTTTGAATGAATATGCGAATATTGATATGTTCTTTCCCTACATGAACCGCCATTCAGCATTTAATTTACAGTATTTCGTGCTCATCCCTACACTGTTGCTGTTGGGACTCGATATGTGAATTATATGGCTGGGATAGTGTGGCCTCAAAATCATCATCTCTCTCGTTTTCTCTTTGAATAATATGGATTAAAAAAAAAAAAAAACAAATTTTCAAAAAAATCGATCATGGATTAAAAAAAAAATCACAAATTTTCAAAAAATTCTATCATGGATTACAAAAAAAAATTCGATCATGGATTAAACAAAAAAAATCACAAATTTTCAAAAAATTCAATCATGGATTACATTAAATTCGATCATGGATTACATAAAATTCGATCATGGATTACAAACAAAAAAAACAAAAAATTCAATCGTGGATTACAAAAAAAGAAAAAAGTAGTTCGATCATGGATTACAAAAAATTCAATCATGGATTACAAAAAACTCTATCATGGGTTACAAAAAAAGTAAAAAACAAAAAATTCAATCATGGATTAAAAAAAACAAACAAACATTTCGATCATGGATTACAAAAAAAAAACAAACATTTCAATCATATATTACAAAACATTCGATCATGGATTACAAAAAATTCTATCATGGGTTACAAAAAAAAAAAAAAAAACAAAAAAATCGATCATGGATTACAAGAAAAGAAAACAAACATTTCGATCATGGATTACAAAAAATTCTATTATGGGTTACAAAAAACCAAAAAATTCGATCATGGATTACAAAAAAATCTATCATGGATTACCAAAAAAAAAAAAATTCCGTACGGAATCGCCGATTCACTGTTCGGACTCGCCGATTCTGTACAGTGAATCGGCGATTCACTGTACAGAATCGTCCGGTTCTCTCTAGAACCGGACGATTTCCGATTTTTGGGCGATCCGGTTCCTTTTTCACTATTCCCGAGTCGAACCGGGCGAGTCCGGTTCGACTCGGCGTTTTTTAAAACGCTGGTTTGGATTCTATAATTTAAATATGTGTATCATTTAAGGAGAATCCTCAAAGAAATATTGTGCTACTTCAAAGGCATAAAGAAAGATAAATTTACACACATATCCCTCTATGTTCTCGTCATTTGAAATTTGTTTGAAATTCCTTTTTTACATTCTTAGCCTATTTTTTATTTTTTAACCAAATTGCTATTTATTTCAAACCCTCAAAGTATGAATTTTTTCTAAAGAATTAAAGTTGTTGCAAAAAATCAATTTTGAATATTCGCATGCTCTCACCCCTGTTAAAGATAACGAAGGTAAATGTTAGAGAAAGAAATTTGGAAGGAATATATCACGTAAAGAAATGAAGGGTTTTGAATGAGCATGTCTTTTTTATATTTTTTAAGGTTGAATCTTTGGATGTATTGAGATATGAAAACAAAAAATATATATTTCCTCTAAAAAATACTCAAATTGTCACTATATGGCGTTGGAAGGCCCAAATAAATAAGTTACTTTGGTAATTTTAGCCCCAAAGAGGCATCAATAAACAATGTTCGCAAAATCAAATCGAAACGGTTAACCGGACATAGGCTCGGAAGCGGTTTAACCGACCTAACCGAAAAATCTGCTGATTCAATCGTTCTAATCAAGCAAGTCTGGGCAGTCAAAAAATAGTTAAAAAATACAAAAAAACATTACTAAAATATGAAAAAGCATATAAATAATGATTAAAACAAAATACATTCAAATGAAGTTGAAAAATAATGAAAAAATGGATTTAACGAATCGATTATTGAATTAAAGTAAATGTTAATGACCTAAACAATTTTTAACCTTTACCATAATGTAAAGAATATTACAAAATGTATTACAAGACAAATTCTTTATCTTCGAGAATTTAAATACATTTTTTTAAAAAAAAAATTTACCGATTGATCACCAAAATCGCCCAAAGCCGGAACCAACCAGTGGCCGGTTCTGACCTAACCTGGCGGTTAGCAGTTAGATCGCCGTTTTTCCAACAGTGTTAATAGAACAACAAAAGTACACATGCTTGTTTCAAGGTCATAAATAATGAAATACTCGTTCAATGTTTTAAAATAAAAAGTTAATATGAGGTTGCCAAACTTAAACTTTACAATTAAGGTGCACTTCAAATATCCATCAAAAATAGTTGTTTTGATGTTGAAAAATCCTCTAATTATTCATCTTAACATCAAGATGTATAGGTATGAAAAATAAAAAGATATCAAGTCCCAAAAATAATATATCTTGTAATACACTATCTAGACCGTCTATTTTTTAGATTTTCATATGTTTAAAGATCCACTTTATTTGAACCATATTTGGAGCTTAAATATTTATAAGTTGAGATGGAAATAAATTTGCACGCCATCATAAGAATTTTGTATACTATAATTAAATGTTATGATAAGATTTAGAGGTGTGCTTTATTTTAATTGTTTAAGGTTGGAAGCTTATGCAACCCACACTATTTGAAATGATGAACGATAAGGGTATTTACGTTAATGCGGAAACAATTATACTTTTTTAAGGACCCCTATAGTTCGAAAGTGCCCCTAATTGGTCAATTTGAAGACTTTCTAAGGTTTCTTTTGAGGATGTACATGATTTAAATATAAATTTAAAATCACAATGCATGAATTGTGTGATGTTCATGTCATATAATAATACATGATACAAAGATTAAATCCACTTTCAACCTTTAAGGTCCATCAATGTCTAAAGTTGATTTGAGATAGATTTAGGTCGTAAAAGAAACAATTACAGGCTTTGAACCTTCGACATCGTACCTCCAAGATCTAAAGTATATTTATTGTAACAAAAACTTAAAAATTTCATACCTTCAACATCCGAAGTACGAGTAATTAGGTTTTTTTTTTAACAATTTAAGCTATGCGATATGGGAAAAACAAAACCACAACATAAAACCGCCATATTACTCAAATATACAACAAATTCTGACCAAAATATGTTATACTTTCTCAATAGTTGATGTCCATTTATTCCCTCTGGATAAATCCTACTTAGGATTAACTTTAGGCCTTCAAAATTTAGAAATATAAAATTGACCTTAATAAATATATATATATTAAAAAAAAAACTAATATCACCTTCTACGCACTTGAAAAAATTAGGCCACACATATTACACTTGATAATATTTCCCTTTTTACGTGAAAAAAGTTCCCTCGTGTAGTTAGGTGTCAGAATATTTTCAATCGTACCGCATCTTTTCACACCAATAGAGCATTAGTGTGAAAAGATACACTGTGACCAATTGGTTTGAAAATATTCTCACACCTAACTATAGGAAGGAATATTTTAATATTAAAATATTTTCTCGAAAATATTTTCACATGGGCCAAATGTACCCTTAATGTCTCAAGATTGGAGGGAGATCGTTGAATATTTAGAGAATGATATCTAGATATTAGAAAACTCAAATTTCAGTTTCTTTATTTAGAGAGTGATTGTTTAGTGATTCTCAAGTGGTTTTGAAATTTTTAAATTGAAAATATCCTCCAAATAATGCAAACTATGCGAGGCCTAAACTCTATACGGCGGTTCAACAAAAATACTAAAATAGTCAATGCTCATCATCTGTGGGTTTCCCTTAACAACGGGACAACTTCTGCACCTCACCAATTCCTGTGACTTTGCTGATTTATTTTGATCGAAGGTTAATGACATTTGATTGGATTAAATTGAAATTTCACATATACATGTTAACATTTTCTAACTCAGTGTTAACAAAATCGAATCGGAACGGTTAATCGGATATGGGCTCGAAAGCAGTTTAAACCGCTTAATTGGTAAACCGGTAAATTCAACCGTTCTAAGCGAGCAAGTTCTCGGCGGTCAAAAAAGTGTTAAAAAAATAAACAAGATACCAAAAAAATCTACTAAAATATGAAAAGCATTTAAAGAATGATTAAAACAAAACACATTAAAATGAAGTTAAAAATTAATAAAAAAAATCGATTTTAACAAATCGATTTTTGAATTAAAATGAGTGTTAATGACCAAAACATTTTTTAATCTTTACCATAATGTAAACAATATTAAAAAATGCAATACAAACTAAATTCCTTATTTTTGAGAATTATATACATTTTTTTTATTTTTTTTAAATATGGATCGATCACCAAAACCGGAACCAGCCAATGGCTAGTTCCGATCTAACCGAACGATTAGCCGTTAGGTCACCCGGTTTTTCCTACGGTATTCTAACTTGGCTATGTTCTTGCAAGAATATATTGTCTACTTATTCCCTCTAGTAAAAGGCAACACTTTACTGTCGCTTATAAGAGTAATTTCAACTAAAAAACACAAATTTTAAGTTTCCAAGGTTTGGTCACACCTCTCCATGCCAAAAAAACAAGGCACCAGATGAAAACAAATCTGAGAAATTCACACGTGCATTGACTTGTATATCATATATTCCAAGTAAATTTTGTGTGGGCTATGCATGTTTCATACTTTGATTTATTTGAATGGAAACAATTATTGAAGATCTAAAGCATCCAATCAGAGCTATATATGCTCTAAACCGGGCATGTCAATATCAATTGTTATTTGCAGTAATTCAAAAAACACCAGGTCGACACGAATAGCCTTGTCTGACCCGGAAATCAGTTTCCATGCTCTAGTTTTGTTTATATATATATAGGTGAGTCTAGAAGGGAATCGACGATACCGCACAGTAAAATGACAATTCTCTACAGTAAAACGACAATTTAGACTGCTGATTCATCGATCTGAACTGTTGATTCACCGATCTGGACTGTTGATTCATCGATATGGATCGGTTTTTTGCCAGTCCACTGCCTTTTCACGTGTTTTTTTGCCGGTTCACTGTTTTTTTTGTACAGTAAAATGATGACCTAGACCACCGATTCACCAATCCGAACTGGGTTTTTGAGTGCTCGATCTATGCTACCGATCTATTTTTTAAATCATTGGTTATTTGAAAATCTAAAATTCGAAACCTAAAAACAAAACAGGGCTAAATCTGGCCTTCATGCTCGATTATTCTTTTCAACTAATGTGGCATGAAGGCATTATTTTCAAGTGCACTAAGAGTTTATTTTCAAAATTTAATTGCTTCATCTTCATATTTTAAGTTTGCAACATGTGAAAACAAACCTCCTCAACCCCCTCCCATTGCTTCGTAAGTTCACATATAAGTGCTTCATAAGTCCACATGTAATTGCTTCGTAAGTCCACATTTAGCCAAATTTTTTCAAACCACATTATGACTCCCTTGAACCCCAATGTGTATCTTGGACTATTATGGCGAGGATGCTTGGCATTTTCTATGGTCCATAAAAGAACACAAAGTCCAACGTATTGGACCGACAATTATTCACCCAAATAAAGTAACAATTAGTATTAATCTCATGCAAACAAACGTTGATTCCATTAGTATTATGTTGTTTGGCTGGCGTCACAGGTGCGGATATCTTAACCCTCAATTAGACAAAGCCATCGCCTCCAAAGAATTTGCAAACGTATTTTGAGGTTCTTCCAATTACTATACGGGTGTGGTTGAATTTTAGTTGTTAACAAGCCAAGCTGGCTCGGCTAGGCTTGTAATGAGCCAAGTTCGACCAACAGTTTTTTTTTGGCTCGAGCAAGTCAAGCTGAGCATGATGGTTGTTTAGTAAGAAATGCTTAAGTGTGGCAATAGGCCAAGTGGCTCGGCCCGGACCTGAAAAATTAGGCCCTGGCCTACAAAATGTAGCCTGAGGGTCAGGTCGGTCGCGGCTGGGCCTGGGCTGGCCCGGTCCTGCCCTAATAGGGCCAGGGTCAGGCCTAGGCTAGGGCCCCCTTGGCTCGGATTGGGAGCAGAGCTGGGCCTGGCCAAGGCTGGCCCTACTCGTTGCCAGCCCAAAAGCTAAAACAACCTAGCTGGAGTTCTTCCTAAGCTTGTTTAACTGATGCATGCTTGATTATAATGTGGATCGTATATCATGACATCATTTGTTTTTGGAACAACAAGGTCACAATCACTTTTAACATTAAAAGATATCCTTTTTTTAAAGTTTTCTCTCAAGCTAGGTTGTAGTCTTCTCTCAAGCTAAGTTGTTCACACCAGGGTCAAGTGCAAGCCATATTTTAATATGGAATTCCAGCCGTACCACCTATGCTTGATCCTTCCCAAGCTCGAATTACTTGACCTATTGATAACCCTAAGTAAAAAGGAATGCATACAATGAGACCATTTACATTTGATACAAGGAGGTCACCATTACTTACAACCATCCGATGTGAAATTGATAACTTGAGTGTGTACACAGTTCAATAAAATTTCTTTTGAAATTTGAGCTTGGTCAATAGAAAAAATGCAGCCATCTAATTTCACGTCCAATGGTCAAGATCAAATTGTAACCACCTTGTACCAAAAATAAATAGTCTCAATGTATATTTTTCCTAAGTAAAAAGATAACTCTTTCATACATTATTAGAGGGCAAACTTTGGAAATGCCCCCAAGTACCTTCTAAGATGAAATCATCCCTAAAAAGTATATTTTATCAGAGTGTTCATATATGCCAAGCTTCTCCTTAAATGGCCTATTCATGTTGAGGATCTCTAAACATGAAAGGGAAATTAAAGAAACCCGGAACACTGAAATTATATCATTAGACTCCTTCAAAATCACTTTCTTTGTGGTTTGACTTGGTTTGGAGCTTTGGTTTGGAGCTCTAAATAATCTCCAAATGTCCCATATCCACCACCCCTCATAACATACCACCTATATTTAATTTTATGGTCAAAGTGAATTTGAGGCATTTTTTTAGCTCCAAATCCTCTTTTCATCTAGAGGAAACTATTATGGGGTTTGAGAGGAATGAACATTCTATCAAAGGTTGGGAATGTGTTTCAGGCCTGAATGTTTGGTGGGGGCAGGAGCCTCAATGTAACGTCTCACCCTCCATTCTCACTGTTAAATAATAAAAAAAAAAAAGATCTCCAAGGTTATGCATCATAATGGCTTTTAATCCATTTCAAAACTGGATCACATATAAAGGCTAATTTGGGAGGTTTTCGGCTTTATTTTGATGAGCAAGGGCTTCCCTTGTTTTGAATGCCATTAGGCTCTATTTAGCTGTTTATTATCTATTTTTGAACTAAAGAGACATTTAAAAAGTATTGCTTCATAGTTTACACTCACATAGCTAGGACTAATATACTACATAATTTAGGTTGTTACAGTTTGGAGCAAATATGGACTGTGGTTCCGAATCTTCCGACTCGTGCACGTGGGAGCATCATAAGATGAAAATGATAAAAATAAATGTTAGAATAATCAAAATTAGCATTCCACGTTCATGATTGACTATTTTGCTAATGCGGCATTGTTATGACCTGTAATTTATATGCATGTATTAAGAAGTACATGTGTCATAGTTTAGACTTTAAGAGTCGTCTGACTGGGAGTATTACATGTTTGGGATGAACGATACTGCCACTTGAAGAGACGGTCCTTGATAGCGACCATGAGAATTTCTCAATAGCTTCCTGCGAGATGGTAAAAACCACTTGAGTAGGCCCTCTTGATGATGCATGGACCTTTCCCATTTGATACCTGTCTAACGCACAGACTTGGTAGGCATTCAAATTCTATTAAGCTCGAAAACATTTCTTATCCGATGCTTGCAGCTCAATAGCCAAATGCAATCTCAATATTCTTTGCAGATTTTGTGATGAATAGCGACCTTGAGGAACAAGAGTTCCCATTCCGGAGGTCACTGTCTCCCTCTCCAACATGACCGAGTAGGGTGAGGCTTCAGTTGACGGCCAAAAGGTTATGCGGTAGGGCCATAAGCTCTCAAGCAATCTCTCATGCCAGTCTTTTTCAACTTATTAAGACTAAGTTCGAGGCTTGCATAAAATCTTAATGAAAGCCTTTGCTAATCCATTAGCCTATGGGCTCTACATAGATAGCTGCCTCCAATCTATGTGGAACTTCACTTGAAGCCTGTATGTGATATTATTCTCATAGGAGAAGCCATTATTTGATACTATTCTGTCAGGACCACCATATTTGCATATATATATATGGGTTTGGACAATGCCAGCTACAACTTTCTTGGTAACACTCAATAGACGTACTGTCTCGGCTCATTTGGAGAAATAGTTATTGGCAACCAAAAGAAGACTATAACCTCTTAAAGATGGTGGTCAGTAAGGGCCACTAATTTCCATTTCCCATTCTTCAAAAGGCAATGAGTGAGGCTATGTGGGATGTAACGGCTATGATGCTTAGCAAATGAAACCTCCATGTTATTTGCCATATGCAACATTGCCTTGCGTTGTTCATTTTGTTAAACACCATAGTTTTCCATTGATAGAAGACATGCTTAAACCTCATATGCAACACAGGTCCTGCTTGATGCATACGATGTATACCAGCATGGACTTTTTCCATGCCTTGTCCTGCTTTCTCATGACACCAGCATCAAAACAGGAATCCATCAAAATGCATCATATGTATCATTGAAGTATATATACCATTTACCTGCCTTCTGAAAGCACCTTTTTCCTTCTTATCATGTGATAGTTGGCATGTTAGACAAAATCAAATAATGGTTGATAGCAAACATGGATTGTCACTTCCACACAAGTGACAACATGAGTATATTCAGCATAAGTGTGGAGCAGGTTCTTCAAGGTGTTATTCCTTTATTGGCCTTTGCTCCAAAACTAGAGGTAGAACATGCATTTGTTGAACTAATATTTTCATTGCCTGATTTTGGTGGTAGTATCATAGATGCCCCCAATCTCGCCAACACATCGGTCTAATTGTTGAGTCATCGATGTATGTGATTCATTCTTACCTTGTGATACAGGGACATCTGATGCTTGGCCATGTTTACAAAGGGGATCAGTTCGATTTTTCTAACTTCATAATTCCCTAACAATTTTTTATTGCTAACATAGGTCACCAGTCAATGCAAAGGTAGCAATTTGCATTTCGATGGCCATCTCAAAGCTAATAATGAGGGCTTGATATTCTACTTCATTATTCAGCAATATCTTCTTGAGGGAAATTGGAACAAGGAAATTCCTTGGCTGGGAGCTACAAAAAGAACTACCATTCATGCTCCCTGACCATGGCAAGCTCCAATGAAGTACTTTTACAAATATATTGAGATTAGATGATATACCTTACCATCTAGGAGATCCTCATTCAGAGGAGCGCCTTCTGGTGGTGTGTATGCCATGAAGAAGTCAATAAGCCTTGTACCTTGGTTGTTTTTTACAAGATATGTGCCATGTCAAATTCCAAATAGACCCCCATTTCATGAGACTAGCTAATATATATATATATATACAGGGTGTGTCATGAGATACTTAATGGTTAAACCCTGTATATCAATTGTACTTGACATGCGAAGGGTAATAGCATAGGTATCAGATAAAAATTGAAAGCATCAGACACATTTCTCAATAGGCGAGTAACTGTGTTATGTACCCACCATAGGGGGGCTCAAATACAATAGTGACATTTCTCTGCCTCCTCTTATTTGTGTTGGTTCAACAATGCTCTGGATGATCTATATTTAGTGTTCAACATATAATACAAATGACTTCCTTTAATTGAAACAGATAAAATTGCAAGCTTAAAAAGATGGACCTCAATGCTAACAAAAGCACTTTGGCAGTCTCATCTCACTCGAGGGGCACCTCTTTTTTAGCTGGTCTTGAAAATAGTTATGAGGTTTGTTATAAATCTTCGAATATATGTAGCCATCATTTAGAGATACTTCAACTCTCATCAAATTTCTCAAGAGTGACATCTCTTACATTGCGTTGATCGTGATAGAATCCATCGCTACCATTTCAGATGATGAATCCTATGAATTTTCCCGATCTGATGCCAAAGATTCATCTCCATTAGTCGGCCAAAAGCTTCTGAAGACGGTGCTCTGATTCCTGATATGGTTTCTCCGAGCTTTTAATTTGACAACTAGATCATCTAGGTAACACTATGCCACATTGTGCAGGAGCTCATCAAAGATGATAGTTGTCTGGTATAAGGTATCGAAAAGTCCAAAAGCCAGCCCAAATCTGTCCATTCTTCTTCATAACCAGGACTGTTTTCAATCAACCGCAAAAGGTAAAAGGTACCACTGTTATGAATTCAACTTTTGTGAATTGTCACTATTGGCTTTTACCCGAGCCACCGGTTTTGGGCGATGCTACCGTTCACCTTGCTTAACTTGCTTGGTGTTCGAGTCCATTGCTAGCTTATGTGTTGGCACATCAATGTCAAATTCTGGCATCTCCCGATGTGCCCAACATAAATCATTCTCAATGAAAGATTTATATCACTCCCTCGTATAGGTTGCACTTGAAAATGTGGGTTTTTGAAATGGTTCTCATTGTTGAAGTTGA